>NW_028168645.1:0-60938 GCF_964237585.1 Gallinula chloropus | reverse complement strand
AACCCTAACCCTAACCCTAACCCTAACCCTAACCCTAACCCCTAACCCCTAACCCTAACCCTAACCCTAACCCTAACCCTAACCCTAAACCCTAACCCTAACCCTAACCCTAACCCTAACCCTAACCCTAACCCCTAACCCTAACCCTAACCCTAACCCTAACCCTAACCCTAACCCTAACCCTAACCCTAACCCTAACCCTAACCCTAACCCTAACCCTAACCCCTAACCCTAACCCTAACCCTAACCCTAACCCTAACCCTAACCCTAACCCTAACCCTAAACCCTAACCCTAACCCTAACCCTAACCCTAACCCTAACCCTAACCCTAACCATAACCCTAACCCCTAACCCTAACCCTAACCCTAACCCTAACCCTAACCCTAACCCTAACCCTAACCCTAACCCTAACCCTAACCCTAACCCTAACCCTAACCCCTAACCCTAACCCTAACCCTAACCCTAACCCTAACCCTAACCCTAACCCTAACCCTAACCCTAAACCCTAACCCTAACCCTAACCCTAACCCTAATGACCCTAACCCTAACCCTAACCCTAACCCTAACCCTAACCCTAACCCTAACCCTAACCCAAATAACCCTAACCCTAACCCTAACCCTAACCCTAACCCTAACCCTAACCCCTAACCCTAACCCTAACCCTAACCCTAACCCTAACCCTAACCCTAAACCTAACCCTAACCCTAACCCTAACCCCTAACCCTAAACCTAACCCTAACCCTAACCCTAACCCTAACCCTAATGACCCTAACCCTAACCCTAACCCTAACCCTAACCCTAACCCTAACCCTAACCCTAACCCTAACCCTAACCCTAACCCTAATGACCCTAACCCTAACCCTAACCCTAACCCTAACCCTAACCCTAACCCTAATGACCCTAACCCTAACCCTAAACCTAACCCTAACCCTAACCCTAACCCTAACCCTAACCCTAACCCTAATGACCCTAACCCTAACCCTAACCCTAACCTAACCCTAACCCTAACCCTAACCCTAACCCTAACCCTGTTAGGGGTTGCTGGACGTTGGGCATGTTGGCCGGAGAGTGCTTCTCGGCCTCGAACTGCAACCTTGCAGGTAGCTCCCAGGTTCCCGGCCCAACGAAAGCCCCCAGACCCAAATGGAGAGGGGCTGCTTGGGGGCCCCCTGGGGGCCCTTCAGGCCAGCTAGGTCTTTGGGTCCTGGCTCCTTCGGTTTGGGAGCTGTTGCTGGACGTTGGGCATGTTGACCGGAGAGTGCTTCTCGGGCTGCGAACTGCAACCTTGCAGGTACCTCCCAGGTCCAAGGCCCAATGAAAGCCGCCAGACCCAAATGGAGAGGGGCTGCTTGGGGGCCCCTGGGGGCCCTTCAGGCCAGCTAGGTCTTTGGGTCCTGGCTCCTTCGGTTTGGGAGCTGTTGCTGGACGTTGGGCATGTTGGCCGGAGAGTGCTTCTCGGGCCGCGAACTGCAACCTTGCAGGCACTTCCCATGTTCCCGGCCCAAAGAAAGCCCCCAGACCCAAATGGAGAGGGGCTGCTTGCGGGCCCCCGGGGACCCTCCAGGCCAGCTATTTCTTTGGGTCCTGGCTCCTTCGGTTTGGGAGCTGTTGCTGCAGTTGGGCATGTTGGCCAGAGAGTGCTTCTCGGGCCGCGAACTGCAACCTTGCAGGTACCTCCCAGGTTCCATGCCCAACAAAAGCCCCCAGACCCAAATTGAGAGGGGCTGCTTGGGGGCCCCCTGGGGACACTTCAGGCCAGCTAGGTCTTTGGGTCCTGGCTCCTTCGGTTTGGGAGCTGTTGCTGGACGTTGGGCATGTTGGCCGGAGAGTGCTTCTCGGGCTGCGAACTGCAACCTTGCAGGTACCTCCCATGTCCCCGGCCCAACGAAAGCCGCCAGACCCAAATGGAGAGGGGCTGCTTGGGGGCCCCCTGGGGGCCCTTCAGGCCAGCTAGGTCTTTGGGTCCTGGCTCCTTCGGTTTGGGAGCTGTTGCTGCAGTTGGGCATGTTGGCCGGAGAGTGCTTCTCGGGCCTCCAACTGCAACCTTGCAGGAATCTCCCAGGTTCCCGGCCCAACGAAAGCCCTCAGACCCAAATGGAGAGGGGCTGCTTGGGGGCCCCCTGGGGGCCCTTCAGGCCAGCTAGGTCTTTGGGTCCTGGCTCCTTCGGTTTGGGAGCTGTTGCTGGACGTTGGGCATGTTGGCCGGAGAGTGCTCCTCGGGCCGTGAACTGCAACCTTGCAGGTAGCTCCCAGGTTCCCGGCCCAAGGAAAGCCCCCAGACCCAAATGGAGAGGGGCTGCTTGGGGGCCCCCTGGGGGCCCTTCAGGCCAGCTAGGTCTTTGGGTCCTGGCTCCTTCGGTTTGGGAGCTGTTGCTGGACGTTGGGCATGTTGACCAGAGAGTGCTTCTCGGGCTACGAACTGCAACCTTGCAGGTAGCTCCCAGGTTCGCGGCCCAACGAAAGCCCCCAGACCCAAATGGAGAGGGGCTGCTTGGGGGCCCCCTGGGGGCCCTTCATGCCAGCTAGGTCTTTGGGTCCTGGCTCCTTCGGTTTGGGAGCTGTTGCTGGACGTTGGGCATGTTGGCCAGAGAGTGCTTCTCGGTACGTGAACTGCAACCTTGCAGGTAGCTCCCAGGTTCCCGGCCCAAGGAAAGCCCCCAGACCCAAATTGAGAGGGGCTGCTTGGGAGCCCCTTGGGGCCCCTTCAGGCCAGCTAGGTCTTTGGGTCCTGGCTCCTTCGGTTTGGGAGCTGTTTCTGCAGTTGGGCATGTTGACCGGAGAGTGCTTCTCGGGCCGCGAACTGCAACCTTGCAGGTACCTCCCATGTCCCCGGCCCAACGAAAGCCCCCAGACCAAAATTGAGAGGGGCTGCTTGGGGGCCCCCTGGGGGCCCTTCAGGCCAGCTAGGTCTTTGGGTCCTGGCTCCTTCGGTTTGGGAGCTGTTGCTGGACGTTGGGCATGTTGGCCGGAGAGTGCTTCTCGGGCCGCGAACTGCAACCTTGCAGGCACTTCCCAGGTTCCCGGCCCAACGAAAGCCCCCAGACCCAAATGGAGAGGGGCTGTTTGGGGGCCCCCAGGTGGCCCTTCAGGCCAGCTAGGTCTTTGGGTCCTGGCTCCTTCGGTTTGGGAGCTGTTGCTGGACGTTGGGCATGTTGGCCGGAGAGTGCTTCTCGGTCCTGTAAGGCTGAGCTATACACACAGGTTCCAATAGTGCCTAAAGAGAGCAGGCGGCCTACGGGGAGTTGTAATACACAACTCAGTCTTGGGCTGCTTTTAAGCTCTTTGTCTGCGGAGACACCTCATGGGGAGCTGTGTAGATGGCTCCGACTTGAGTTGTGTTGTAAACAGACTGAAGCGGGCACTTCACAAAACCTGAAAAACTTGTATGGAGCCTTGCTAAGCCTTGGCTTCCTTCCACAAACATATGTCCTGAGTCCCAATCAAACCACTACTCAAACTGTTTGACAAGCCCTAAGGGTCCGCATTTGGTTTCGATGGGCCAAGACAATGGGAATATGCAAGAGATAGGGCCGGAGGTGTCAGACCCAGCCCTGCATCCTGTCACACACATCAGCAAAATGAACCAAATAAAAGCCCTGGCATTCGAGCTAATATTGGGAGCCGTTCCTCCAACCTTAGGAGGAGACCCTTCCCCCTTAGCCGGGCGGCTGGCTGAGGTAATGTATTGGGAACCCTTACCTGAGAGACGGGGTAAGTGGCTATTTGATATGTTTTAAGTGTGTCGTTTTGAGTGACTAACGTATGGGTAATATTTTGTGTGTTTGTGAGCTGTGATCCTATGTTTTAGGGAAGCCACAGTGGTTGTAATAAGAGTATTTTGTAGATCTTTGTGATCGTAGGGAAGCTAATTGCCTACGGCAAGTGTAACCGTGGGGTTTGTGACTGTTGTAGACCATTTTATTTTGTGTTGTGTTGGCAGCAGAGTATTTTGTGGATCTTTGTGATTGTAATATTTTGTGTGCTTGTGAGCTGTGATCCTATGTTTTAGGGAAGCCACAGTGGTTGTAGTAAGAGTATTTTGTGGATCTTTTGTGATTGTAATCAGTGTGGTCATACTTCCAAACTGCAATAGTGAATTCCCCATTGTATCCAACAATAACCGGCAAGTGACGTACTGAATCTGCATTCTGGTTTTTTTTTTTAGAATAAATTAATATTAATTCTATTTTAAAAGCCTGTGGTTCAGTGTCTTTCTGTCACAGGGCCTCGAACTGCAACCTTGCAGGTAGCTCCCAGGTCCCAGGCCCAAAGAAAGCCCCCAGATCCAAATTGAGAGGGGCTGCTTGGGGGCCCCCTGGGGGCCCTTCAGGCCAGCTAGGTCTTTGGGTCCTGGCTCCTTCGGTTTGGGAGCTGTTGCTGCAGTTGGGCATGTTGGCCGCAGAGTGCTTCTCGGGCCGCGAACTGCAACCTTGCAGGTAGCTCCCAGGTCCCAGGCCCAACGAAAGCCCCCAGACCCAAATGGAGAGGGGCTGTTTGGGGGCCCCCTGGGGGCCCTTCAGGCCAGCTAGGTCTTTGGGTCCTGGCTCCTTCGGTTTGGGAGCTGTTGCTGGACGTTGGGCATGTTGGCCGGAGAGTGCTTCTCAGGCTGCGAACTGCAACCTTGCAGGTACATCCCAGGTTCCATGCCCAACGAAAGCCCCCAGACCCAAATGGAGAGGGGCTGTTTGGGGGCACCCTGGGGACTCTTCAGGCCAGCTAGGTCTTTGGGTCCTGGCTCCTTCGGTTTGGGAGCTGTTGCTGGACGTTGGGCATGTTGGCCGGAGAGTGCTTCTCGGGCCGCGAACTGCAACCTTGCAGGTACCTCCCATGTCCCCGGCCCAACGAAAGCCCCCAGACCCAAATGGAGAGGGGCTGCTTGGGGGCCCCCTGGGGGCCCTTCAGGCCAGCTAGGTCTTTGGGTCCTGGCTCCTTCGGTTTGGGAGCTGTTGCTGGACGTTGGGCATGTTGACCGGAGAGTGCTTCTCGGGCTGCGAACTGCAACCTTGCAGGTACCTCCCAGGTCCCAGGCCCAACGAAAGCCCCCAGATCCAAATTGAGAGGGGCTGCTTGGGGGCCCCCTGGGGGCCCTTCAGGCCAGCTAGGTCTTTGGGTCCTGGCTCCTTCGGATTGGGAGCTGTTGCTGCAGTTGGGCATGTTGACCGGAGAGTGCTTCTCGGGCTGCGAACTGCAACCTTGCAGGTACCTCCCAGGTCCCCGGCCCAACGAAAGCCCCCAGACCCAAATGGAGAGGGGATGCTTGGGGGCCCCCTGGGGCCCCTTCAGGCCAGCTAGGTCTTTGGGTCCTGGCTCCTTCGGTTTGGGAGCTGTTGCTGCAGTTGGGCATGTTGGCCGCAGAGTGCTTCTCGGGCCGCGAACTGCAACCTTGCAGGTAGCTCCCAGGTTCCCGGCCCAACGAAAGCCCCCAGACCCAAATGGAGAGGGGCTGTTTGGGGTCCCCTGGGGCCCCTTCAGGCCAGCTAGGTGTTTGGGTCCTGGCTCCTTGGGTTTGGGAGCTGTTGCTGGACGTTGGGCATGTTGGCCGGAGAGTGCTTCTCGGGCCGTGAACTGCAAACTTGCAGGTAGCTCCCAGGTTCCCGGCCCAACGAAAGCCCCCAGACCCAAATGGAGAGGGGCTGCTTGGGGGCCCCCTGGGGACTCTTCAGGCCAGCTAGGTCTTTGGGTCCTGGCTCCTTCGGTTTGGGAGCTGTTGCTGCAGTTGGGCATGTTGGCCGCAGAGTGCTTCTCGGGCCGCGAACTGCAACCTTGCAGGTAGCTCCCAGGTTCCCGGCCCAACGAAAGCCCCCAGACCCAAATGGAGAGGGGCTGTTTGGGGGCCCCCTGGGGACTCTTCAGGCCAGCTGTGTCTTTGGGTCCTGGCTCCTTCAGTTTGGGAGCTGTTGCTGGACGTTGGGCATGTTGGCCGGAGAGTGCTTCTCGGGCCGTGAACTGCAACCTTGCAGGTAGCTCCCAGGTTCCCGGCCCAAGGAAAGCCCCCAGACCCAAATGGAGAGGGTCTGTTTGGGGGCCCCCTGGGGACTCTTCAGGCCAGCTAGGTCTTTGGGTCCTGGCTCCTTGGGTTTGGGAGCTGTTGCTGGACGTTGGGCATGATGGCCGGAGAGTGCTTCTCGGGCCGCGAACTGCAACCTTGCAGGTACCTCCCAGGTTCCCGGCCCAATGAAAGTCCCCAGACCAAAATTGAGAGGGGCTGCTTGCGGGCCCCCTGGGGACACTTCAGGCCAGCTAGGTCTTTGGGTCCTGGCTCCTTCGGTTTGGGAGCTGTTGCTGGACGTTGGGCATGTTGGCCGGAGAGTGCTTCTCGGGCTGCGAACTGCAACCTTGCAGGTACCTCCCATGTCCCCGGCCCAACGAAAGCCCCCAGACCCAAATGGAGAGGGGCTGCTTGGGGGCCCCCTGGGGGCCCTTCAGGCCAGCTAGGTCTTTGGGTCCTGGCTCCTTCGGTTTGGGAGCTGTTGCTGCAGTTGGGCATGTTGGCCGGAGAGTGCTTCTCGGGACGCGAACTGCAAACTTGCAGGTTTCTCCCAGGTTCCCGGCCCAACGAAACCCCCAGACCCAAATGGAGAGGGGCTGTTTGGGGGCCCCCTGGGGCCCCTTCAGGCCAGCTAGGTCTTTGGGTCCTGGCTCCTTCGGTTTGGGAGCTGTTGCTGGACGTTGGGCATGTTGGCCGGAGAGTGCTTCTCGGGCCGTGAACTGCAACCTTGCAGGTAGCTCCCAGGTTCCCGGCCCAACGTAAGCCCCCAGACCCAAATGGAGAGGGGCTGTTTGGGGGCCCCCTGGGGACTCTTCAGGCCAGCTAGGTCTTTGGGTCCTGGCTCCTTGGGTTTGGGAGCTGTTGCTGGACGTTGGGCATGATGGCCGGAGAGTGCTTCTCGGGCCGCGAACTGCAACCTTGCAGGCACCTCCCAGGTTCCCGGCCCAACGAAAGCCCCCAGACCAAAATTGAGAGGGGCTGCTTGCGGGCCCCCTGGGGACACTCCAGGCCAGCTAGGTCTTTGGGTCCTGACTCCTTCGGTTTGGGAGCTGTTGCTGCAGTTGGGCATGTTGGCCGGAGAGTGCTTCTCGGGCCGCGAACTGCAACCTTGCAGGTACCTCCCAGACTTCATGCGCAACGAAAGCCCCCAGACCAAAATTGAGAGGGGCTGCTTGCGGGCCCCCTGGGGGCCCTTCAGTCCAGCTAGGTCTTTGGGTCCTGGCTCCTTCGGTTTGGGAGCTGTTGCTGGACGTTGGGCATGTTGACGGGAGAGTGCTTCTCGGGCTGCGAACTGCAACCTTGCAGGTACCTCCCAGGTCCCCGGCCCAACGAAAGCCCCCAGACCCAAATGGAGAGGGGCTGCTTGGGGGCCCCCTGGGGGCCCTTCAGGCCAGCTAGGTCTTTGGGTCCTGGCTCCTTCGGATTGGGAGCTGTTGCTGCAGTTGGGCATGTTGGCCGGAGAGTGCTTCTCGGGCCGCGAACTGCAACCTTGCAGGTAGCTCCCAGGTTCCATGCCCAACGAAAGCCCCCAGACCCAAATGGAGAGGGGCTGCTTGGGGGCAACCTGGGGGCCCTTCAGGCCAGCTAGGTCTTTGGGTCCTGGCTCCTTCGGATTGGGAGCTGTTGCTGCAGTTGGGCATGTTGACCGGAGAGTGCTTCTCGGGCTGCGAACTGCAACCTTGCAGGTACCTCCCAGGTTCCCGGCCCAACGAAAGCCCCCAGACCCAAATGGAGAGGGGCTGCTTGGGGGCCCCCTGGGGGCCCTTCAGGCCAGCTAGGTCTTTGGGTCCTGGCTCCTTCGGTTTGGGAGCTGTTGCTGGACGTTGGGCATGTTGGCCGGAGAGTGCTTCTCGGGCCGCGAACTGCAACCTTGCAGGCACTTCCCATGTTCCCGGCCCAACGAAAGCCCCCAGACCCAAATGGAGAGGGGCTGCTTGGGGGCCCCCGGGGACCCTCCAGGCCAGCTATTTCTTTGGGTCCTGGCTCCTTCGGTTTGGGAGCTGTTGCTGGACGTTGGGCATGTTGACCGGAGAGTGCTTCTCGGGCTGCGAACTGCAACCTTGCAGGTACCTCCCAGGTCCCAGGCCCAACGAAAGCCCCCAGATCCAAATTGAGAGGGGCTGCTTGGGGGCCCCCTGGGGGCCCTTCAGGCCAGCTAGGTCTTTGGGTCCTGGCTCCTTCGGATTGGGAGCTGTTGCTGCAGTTGGGCATGTTGACCGGAGAGTGCTTCTCGGGCTGCGAACTGCAACCTTGCAGGTACCTCCCAGGTCCCCGGCCCAACGAAAGCCCCCAGACCCAAATGGAGAGGGGCTGCTTGGGGGCCCCCTGGGGCCCCTTCAGGCCAGCTAGGTCTTTGGGTCCTGGCTCCTTCGGTTTGGGAGCTGTTGCTGCAGTTGGGCATGTTGGCCGCAGAGTGCTTCTCGGGCCGCGAACTGCAACCTTGCAGGTAGCTCCCAGGTTCCCGGCCCAACGAAAGCCCCCAGACCCAAATGGAGAGGGGCTGTTTGGGGTCCCCTGGGGCCCCTTCAGGCCAGCTAGGTGTTTGGGTCCTGGCTCCTTGGGTTTGGGAGCTGTTGCTGGACGTTGGGCATGTTGGCCGGAGAGTGCTTCTCGGGCCGTGAACTGCAAACTTGCAGGTAGCTCCCAGGTTCCCGGCCCAACGAAAGCCCCCAGACCCAAATGGAGAGGGGCTGCTTGGGGGCCCCCTGGGGACTCTTCAGGCCAGCTAGGTCTTTGGGTCCTGGCTCCTTCGGTTTGGGAGCTGTTGCTGCAGTTGGGCATGTTGGCCGGAGAGTGCTTCTCGGGACGCGAACTGCAACCTTGCAGGCACCTCCCAGGTTCCCGGCCCAACGAAAGCCCCCAGACCCAAATGGAGAGGGGCTGTTTGGGGGCCCCCTGGGGACTCTTCAGGCCAGCTGTGTCTTTGGGTCCTGGCTCCTTCAGTTTGGGAGCTGTTGCTGGACGTTGGGCATGTTGGCCGGAGAGTGCTTCTCGGGCCGTGAACTGCAACCTTGCAGGTAGCTCCCAGGTTCCCGGCCCAAGGAAAGCCCCCAGACCCAAATGGAGAGGGTCTGTTTGGGGGCCCCCTGGGGACTCTTCAGGCCAGCTAGGTCTTTGGGTCCTGGCTCCTTGGGTTTGGGAGCTGTTGCTGGACGTTGGGCATGATGGCCGGAGAGTGCTTCTCGGGCCGCGAACTGCAACCTTGCAGGTACCTCCCAGGTTCCCGGCCCAATGAAAGTCCCCAGACCAAAATTGAGAGGGGCTGCTTGCGGGCCCCCTGGGGACACTTCAGGCCAGCTAGGTCTTTGGGTCCTGGCTCCTTCGGTTTGGGAGCTGTTGCTGGACGTTGGGCATGTTGGCCGGAGAGTGCTTCTCGGGCTGCGAACTGCAACCTTGCAGGTACCTCCCATGTCCCCGGCCCAACGAAAGCCCCCAGAACCAAATGGAGAGGGGCTGCTTGGGGGCCCCCTGGGGGCCCTTCAGGCCAGCTAGGTCTTTGGGTCCTGGCTCCTTCGGTTTGGGAGCTGTTGCTGCAGTTGGGCATGTTGGCCGGAGAGTGCTTCTCGGGACGCGAACTGCAAACTTGCAGGTTTCTCCCAGGTTCCCGGCCCAACGAAACCCCCAGACCCAAATGGAGAGGGGCTGTTTGGGGGCCCCCTGGGGCCCCTTCAGGCCAGCTAGGTCTTTGGGTCCTGGCTCCTTCGGTTTGGGAGCTGTTGCTGGACGTTGGGCATGTTGGCCGGAGAGTGCTTCTCGGGCCGTGAACTGCAACCTTGCAGGTAGCTCCCAGGTTCCCGGCCCAACGTAAGCCCCCAGACCCAAATGGAGAGGGGCTGTTTGGGGGCCCCCTGGGGACTCTTCAGGCCAGCTAGGTCTTTGGGTCCTGGCTCCTTGGGTTTGGGAGCTGTTGCTGGACGTTGGGCATGATGGCCGGAGAGTGCTTCTCGGGCCGCGAACTGCAACCTTGCAGGCACCTCCCAGGTTCCCGGCCCAACGAAAGCCCCCAGACCAAAATTGAGAGGGGCTGCTTGCGGGCCCCCTGGGGACACTCCAGGCCAGCTAGGTCTTTGGGTCCTGACTCCTTCGGTTTGGGAGCTGTTGCTGCAGTTGGGCATGTTGGCCGGAGAGTGCTTCTCGGGCCGCGAACTGCAACCTTGCAGGTACCTTCCAGACTTCATGCGCAACGAAAGCCCCCAGACTAAAATTGAGAGGGGCTGCTTGCGGGCCCCCTGGGGGCCCTTCAGTCCAGCTAGGTCTTTGGGTCCTGGCTCCTTCGGTTTGGGAGCTGTTGCTGGACGTTGGGCATGTTGACGGGAGAGTGCTTCTCGGGCTGCGAACTGCAACCTTGCAGGTACCTCCCAGGTCCCCGGCCCAACGAAAGCCCCCAGACCCAAATGGAGAGGGGCTGCTTGGGGGCCCCCTGGGGGCCCTTCAGGCCAGCTAGGTCTTTGGGTCCTGGCTCCTTCGGATTGGGAGCTGTTGCTGCAGTTCAGCATGTTGGCCGGAGAGTGCTTCTCGGGCCGCGAACTGCAACCTTGCAGGTAGCTCCCAGGTTCCATGCCCAACGAAAGCCCCCAGACCCAAATGGAGAGGGGCTGCTTGGGGGCAACCTGGGGGCCCTTCAGGCCAGCTAGGTCTTTGGGTCCTGGCTCCTTCGGATTGGGAGCTGTTGCTGCAGTTGGGCATGTTGACCGGAGAGTGCTTCTCGGGCTGCGAACTGCAACCTTGCAGGTACCTCCCAGGTTCCCGGCCCAACGAAAGCCCCCAGACCCAAATGGAGAGGGGCTGCTTGGGGGCCCCCTGGGGGCCCTTCAGGCCAGCTAGGTCTTTGGGTCCTGGCTCCTTCGGTTTGGGAGCTGTTGCTGCAGTTGGGCATGTTGGCCGGAGAGTGCTTCTCGGGCCGCGAACTGCAACCTTGCAGGTACCTCCCAGGTTCCAGGCCCAACGAAAGCCCCCAGACCCAAATGGAGAGGGGCTGCTTGGGGGCCCCCTGGGGGCCCTTCAGGCCAGCTAGGTCTTTGGGTCCTGGCTCCTTCGGTTTGGGAGCTGTTGCTGGACGTTGGGCATGCTGGCCGGAGAGTGCTTCTCAGGCTGCGAACTGCAACCTTGCAGGTACCTCCCAGGTTCCCGGCCCAACGAAAGCCCCCAGACCCAAATGGAGAGGGGCTGTTTGGGGGCCCCCTAGGGACTCTTCAGGCCAGCTAGGTCTTTGGGTCCTGGCTCCTTCGGTTTGGGAGCTGTTGCTGGACGTTGGGCATGTTGGCCGGAGAGTGATTCTCGGGCTGCAAACTGCAACCTTGCAGGTACCTCCCATGTCCCCGGCCCAACGAAAGCCCCCAGACCCAAATTGAGAGGGGCTGCTTGGGGGCCCCCTGGGGGCCCTTCAGGCCAGCTAGGTCTTTGGGTCCTGGCTCCTTCGGTTTGGGAGCTGTTGCTGGACGTTGGGCATGTTGACCGGAGAGTGCTTCTCGGGCTGCGAACTGCAACCTTGCAGGTACCTCCCAGGTCCAAGGCCCAATGAAAGCCCCCAGACCCAAATGGAGAGGGGCTGCTTGGGGGCCCCCTGGGGGCCCTTCAGGCCAGCTAGGTCTTTGGGTCCTGGCTCCTTCGGTTTGGGAGCTGTTGCTGGACGTTGGGCATGTTGGCCGGAGAGTGCTTCTCGGGCCGCGAACTGCAACCTTGCAGGCACTTCCCATGTTCCCGGCCCAACGAAAGCCCCCAGACCCAAATGGAGAGGGGCTGCTTGGGGGCCCCCGGGGACCCTCCAGGCCAGCTATTTCTTTGGGTCCTGGCTCCTTCGGTTTGGGAGCTGTTGCTGGACGTTGGGCATGTTGACCGGAGAGTGCTTCTCGGGCTGCGAACTGCAACCTTGCAGGTACCTCCCAGGTCCCAGGCCCAACGAAAGCCCCCAGATCCAAATTGAGAGGGGCTGCTTGGGGGCCCCCTGGGGGCCCTTCAGGCCAGCTAGGTCTTTGGGTCCTGGCTCCTTCGGATTGGGAGCTGTTGCTGCAGTTGGGCATGTTGACCGGAGAGTGCTTCTCGGGCTGCGAACTGCAACCTTGCAGGTACCTCCCAGGTCCCCGGCCCAACGAAAGCCCCCAGACCCAAATGGAGAGGGGCTGCTTGGGGGCCCCCTGGGGCCCCTTCAGGCCAGCTAGGTCTTTGGGTCCTGGCTCCTTCGGTTTGGGAGCTGTTGCTGCAGTTGGGCATGTTGGCCGCAGAGTGCTTCTCGGGCCGCGAACTGCAACCTTGCAGGTAGCTCCCAGGTTCCCGGCCCAACGAAAGCCCCCAGACCCAAATGGAGAGGGGCTGTTTGGGGTCCCCTGGGGCCCCTTCAGGCCAGCTAGGTGTTTGGGTCCTGGCTCCTTGGGTTTGGGAGCTGTTGCTGGACGTTGGGCATGTTGGCCGGAGAGTGCTTCTCGGGCCGTGAACTGCAAACTTGCAGGTAGCTCCCAGGTTCCCGGCCCAACGAAAGCCCCCAGACCCAAATGGAGAGGGGCTGCTTGGGGGCCCCCTGGGGACTCTTCAGGCCAGCTAGGTCTTTGGGTCCTGGCTCCTTCGGTTTGGGAGCTGTTGCTGCAGTTGGGCATGTTGGCCGGAGAGTGCTTCTCGGGACGCGAACTGCAACCTTGCAGGTACCTCCCAGGTTCCCGGCCCAACGAAAGCCCCCAGACCCAAATGGAGAGGGGCTGTTTGGGGGCCCCCTGGGGACTCTTCAGGCCAGCTGTGTCTTTGGGTCCTGGCTCCTTCAGTTTGGGAGCTGTTGCTGGACGTTGGGCATGTTGGCCGGAGAGTGCTTCTCGGGCCGTGAACTGCAACCTTGCAGGTAGCTCCCAGGTTCCCGGCCCAAGGAAAGCCCCCAGACCCAAATGGAGAGGGTCTGTTTGGGGGCCCCCTGGGGACTCTTCAGGCCAGCTAGGTCTTTGGGTCCTGGCTCCTTGGGTTTGGGAGCTGTTGCTGGACGTTGGGCATGATGGCCGGAGAGTGCTTCTCGGGCCGCGAACTGCAACCTTGCAGGTACCTCCCAGGTTCCCGGCCCAATGAAAGTCCCCAGACCAAAATTGAGAGGGGCTGCTTGCGGGCCCCCTGGGGACACTTCAGGCCAGCTAGGTCTTTGGGTCCTGGCTCCTTCGGTTTGGGAGCTGTTGCTGGACGTTGGGCATGTTGGCCGGAGAGTGCTTCTCGGGCTGCGAACTGCAACCTTGCAGGTACCTCCCATGTCCCCGGCCCAACGAAAGCCCCCAGACCCAAATGGAGAGGGGCTGCTTGGGGGCCCCCTGGGGGCCCTTCAGGCCAGCTAGGTCTTTGGGTCCTGGCTCCTTCGGTTTGGGAGCTGTTGCTGCAGTTGTGCATGTTGGCCGGAGAGTGCTTCTCGGGACGCGAACTGCAAACTTGCAGGTTTCTCCCAGGTTCCCGGCCCAACGAAACCCCCAGACCCAAATGGAGAGGGGCTGTTTGGGGGCCCCCTGGGGCCCCTTCAGGCCAGCTAGGTCTTTGGGTCCTGGCTCCTTCGGTTTGGGAGCTGTTGCTGGACGTTGGGCATGTTGGCCGGAGAGTGCTTCTCGGGCCGTGAACTGCAACCTTGCAGGTAGCTCCCAGGTTCCCGGCCCAACGTAAGCCCCCAGACCCAAATGGAGAGGGGCTGTTTGGGGGCCCCCTGGGGACTCTTCAGGCCAGCTAGGTCTTTGGGTCCTGGCTCCTTGGGTTTGGGAGCTGTTGCTGGACGTTGGGCATGATGGCCGGAGAGTGCTTCTCGGGCCGCGAACTGCAACCTTGCAGGCACCTCCCAGGTTCCCGGCCCAACGAAAGCCCCCAGACCAAAATTGAGAGGGGCTGCTTGCGGGCCCCCTGGGGACACTCCAGGCCAGCTAGGTCTTTGGGTCCTGACTCCTTCGGTTTGGGAGCTGTTGCTGCAGTTGGGCATGTTGGCCGGAGAGTGCTTCTCGGGCCGCGAACTGCAACCTTGCAGGTACCTCCCAGACTCCATGCGCAACGAAAGCCCCCAGACCAAAATTGAGAGGGGCTGCTTGCGGGCCCCCTGGGGGCCCTTCAGTCCAGCTAGGTCTTTGGGTCCTGGCTCCTTCGGTTTGGGAGCTGTTGCTGGACGTTGGGCATGTTGACGGGAGAGTGCTTCTCGGGCTGCGAACTGCAACCTTGCAGGTACCTCCCATGTCCCCGGCCCAACGAAAGCCCCCAGACCCAAATGGATAGGGGCTGTTTGGGGGCCCCCTGGGGGCCCTTCAGGCCAGCTAGGTCTTTGGGTCCTGGCTCCTTCGGATTGGGAGCTGTTGCTGCAGTTGGGCATGTTGGCCGGAGAGTGCTTCTCGGGCTGCGAACTGCAACCTTGCAGGTAGCTCCCAGGTTCCATGCCCAACGAAAGCCCCCAGACCCAAATGGAGAGGGGCTGCTTGGGGGCAACCTGGGGGCCCTTCAGGCCAGCTAGGTCTTTGGGTCCTGGCTCCTTCGGATTGGGAGCTGTTGCTGCAGTTGGGCATGTTGACCGGAGAGTGCTTCTCGGGCTGCGAACTGCAACCTTGCAGGTACCTCCCAGGTTCCCGGCCCAACGAAAGCCCCCAGACCCAAATGGAGAGAGGCTGCTTGGGGGCCCCCTGGGGGCCCTTCAGGCCAGCTAGGTCTTTGGGTCCTGGCTCCTTCGGTTTGGGAGCTGTTGCTGCAGTTGGGCATGTTGGCCGGAGAGTGCTTCTCGGGCCGCGAACTGCAACCTTGCAGGTACCTCCCAGGTTCCAGGCCCAACGAAAGCCCCCAGACCCAAATGGAGAGGGGCTGCTTGGGGGCCCCCTGGGGGCCCTTCAGGCCAGCTAGGTCTTTGGGTCCTGGCTCCTTCGGTTTGGGAGCTGTTGCTGGACGTTGGGCATGCTGGCCGGAGAGTGCTTCTCAGGCTGCGAACTGCAACCTTGCAGGTACCTCCCAGGTTCCCGGCCCAACGAAAGCCCCCAGACCCAAATGGAGAGGGGCTGTTTGGGGGCCCCCTAGGGACTCTTCAGGCCAGCTAGGTCTTTGGGTCCTGGCTCCTTCGGTTTGGGAGCTGTTGCTGGACGTTGGGCATGTTGGCCGGAGAGTGATTCTCGGGCTGCGAACTGCAACCTTGCAGGTACCTCCCATGTCCCCGGCCCAACGAAAGCCCCCAGACCCAAATTGAGAGGGGCTGCTTGGGGGCCCCCTGGGGGCCCTTCAGGCCAGCTAGGTCTTTGGGTCCTGGCTCCTTCGGTTTGGGAGCTGTTGCTGGACGTTGGGCATGTTGACCGGAGAGTGCTTCTCGGGCTGCGAACTGCAACCTTGCAGGTACCTCCCAGGTCCAAGGCCCAATGAAAGCCCCCAGACCCAAATGGAGAGGGGCTGCATGGGGGCCCCCTGGGGGCCCTTCAGGCCAGCTAGGTCTTTGGGTCCTGGCTCCTTCGGTTTGGGAGCTGTTGCTGCAGTTGGGCATGTTGGCCAGAGAGTGCTTCTCGGGCCGCGAACTGCAACCTTGCAGGTAGCTCCCAGGTTCCATGCCCAACAAAAGCCCCCAGACCAAAATTGAGAGGGGCTGCTTGGGGGCCCCCTGGGGACACTTCAGGCCAGCTAGGTCTTTGGGTCCTGGCTCCTTCGGTTTGGGAGCTGTTGCTGGACGTTGGGCATGTTGGCCGGAGAGTGCTTCTCGGGCTGCGAACTGCAACCTTGCAGGTACCTCCCATGTCCCCGGCCCAACGAAAGCCCCCAGACCCAAATGGAGAGGGGCTGCTTGGGGGCCCCCTGGGGGCCCTTCAGGCCAGCTAGGTCTTTGGGTCCTGGCTCCTTCGGTTTGGGAGCTGTTGCTGCAGTTGGGCATGTTGGCCGGAGAGTGCTTCTCGGGCCGCCAACTGCAACCTTGCAGGAATCTCCCAGGTTCCCGGCCCAATGAAAGCCCTCAGACCCAAATGGAGAGGGGCTGCTTGGGGGCCCCCTGGGGCCCCTTCAGGCCAGCTAGGTCTTTGGGTCCTGGCTCCTTCGGTTTGGGAGCTGTTGCTGGACGTTGGGCATGTTGGCCGGAGAGTGCTCCTCGGGCCGTGAACTGCAACCTTGCAGGTAGCTCCCAGGTTCCCGGCCCAAGGAAAGCCCCCAGACCCAAATGGAGAGGGGCTGCTTGGGGGCCCCCTGGGGGCCCTTCAGGCCAGCTAGGTCTTTGGGTCCTGGCTCCTTCGGTTTGGGAGCTGTTGCTGGACGTTGGGCATGTTGACCAGAGAGTGCTTCTCGGGCTACGAACTGCAACCTTGCAGGTAGCTCCCAGGTTCGCGGCCCAACGAAAGCCCCCAGACCCAAATGGAGAGGGGCTGCTTGGGGGCCCCCTGGGGCCCCTTCATGCCAGCTAGGTCTTTGGGTCCTGGCTCCTTCGGTTTGGGAGCTGTTGCTGGACGTTGGGCATGTTGGCCAGAGAGTGCTTCTCGGTACGTGAACTGCAACCTTGCAGGTAGCTCCCAGGTTCCCGGCCCAAGGAAAGCCCCCAGACCCAAATTGAGAGGGGCTGCTTGGGGGCCCCTTGGGGCCCCTTCAGGCCAGCTAGGTCTTTGGGTCCTGGCTCCTTCGGTTTGGGAGCTGTTTCTGCAGTTGGGCATGTTGACCGGAGAGTGCTTCTCGGGCTGCGAACTGCAACCTTGCAGGTACCTCCCATGTCCCCGGCCCAACGAAAGCCCCCAGACCCAAATTGAGAGGGGCTGTTTGGGGGCCCCCTGGGGGCCCTTCAGGCCAGCTAGGTCTTTGGGTCCTGGCTCCTTCGGTTTGGGAGCTGTTGCTGGACGTTGGGCATGTTGACCGGAGAGTGCTTCTCGGGCTGCGAACTGCAACCTTGCAGGTACCTCCCAGATCCCCGGCCCAACGTAAGCCCCCAGACCCAAATTGAGAGGGGCTGCTTGGGGGCCCCCTGCGGGCTCTTCAGGCCAGCTAGGTCTTTGGGTCCTGGCTCCTTGGGTTTGGGAGCTGTTGCTGGACGTTGGGCATGATGGCCGGAGAGTGCTTCTCGGGCCGCGAACTGCAACCTTGCAGGCACCTCCCAGGTTCCCGGCCCAACGAAAGCCCCCAGACCCAAATTGAGAGGGGCTGCTTGCGGGCCCCCTGGGGACACTCCAGGCCAGCTAGGTCTTTGGGTCCTGACTCCTTCGGTTTGGGAGCTGTTGCTGCAGTTGGGCATGTTGGCCGGAGAGTGCTTCTCGGGCCGCGAACTGCAACCTTGCAGGTACCTCCCAGACTCCATGCCCAACGAAAGCCCCCAGACCCAAATGGGGAGGGGCTGCTTGGGGGCCCCCATGGGGACCCTTCAGTCCAGCTAGGTCTTTGGGTCCTGGCTCCTTCGGTTTGGGAGCTGTTGCTGGACGTTGGGCATGTTGACCGGAGAGTGCTTCTCGGGCTGCGAACTGCAAACTTGCAGGTACCTCCCAGGTTCCCGGCCCAACGAAAGCCCCCAGACCCAAATGGAGAGGGGCTGCTTGCGGGCCCCCTGGGGGCCCTTCAGGCCAGCTAGGTCTTTGGGTCCTGGCTCCTTCGGTTTGGGAGCTGTTGCTGCAGTTGGGCATGTTGGCCGGAGAGTGCTTCTCGGACCGCGAACTGCAACCTTGCAGGTTCCTCCCAGGTTCCATGCCCATCGAAAGCCCCCAGACCCAAATTGAGAGGGGCTGTTTGGGGCCCCCCTGGGGACTCTTCAGGCCAGCTAGGTCTTTGGGTCCTGGCTCCTTCGGTTTGGGAGCTGTTGCTGGACGTTGGGCATGTTGGCCGGAGAGTGCTTCTCGGGCTGCGAACTGCAACCTTGCAGGTACCTCCCATGTCCCAGGCCCAACGAAAGCCCCCAGACCCAAATTGAGAGGGGCTGTTTGGGGGCCCCCTGGGGGCCCTTCAGGCCAGCTAGGTCTTTGGGTCCTGGCTCCTTCGGTTTGGGAGCTGTTGCTGGACGTTGGGCATGTTGACCGGAGAGTGCTTCTCGGGCTGCGAACTGCAACCTTGCAGGTACCTCCCAGGTCCCCGGCACAACGAAAGCCCCCAGACCAAAATTGAGAGGGGCTGCTTGGGGGCCCCCTGGGGGCCCTTCAGGCCAGCTAGGTCTTTGGGTCCTGGCTCCTTCGGTTTGGGAGCTGCTGCTGGACGTTGGGCATGTTGGCCGGAGAGTGCTTCTCGGGCCGCGCACTGCAGCCTTGCAGGTAGCTCCCAGGTTCCCGGCCCAACGAAAGCCCCCAGACCCAAATGGAGAGGGGCTGCTTGGGGGCCCCCTGGGGGCCCTTCAGGCCAGCTAGGTCTTTGGGTCCTGGCTCCTTCGGTTTGGGAGCTGTTGCTGGACGTTGGGCATGTTGACCGGAGAGTGCTTCTCGGGCTGCGAACTGCAACCTTGCAGGTACCTCCCAGGTCCAAGGCCCAATGAAAGCCCCCAGACCCAAATGGAGAGGGGCTGCTTGGGGGCCCCCTGGGGGCCCTTCAGGCCAGCTAGGTCTTTGGGTCCTGGCTCCTTCGGTTTGGGAGCTGTTGCTGGACGTTGGGCATGTTGGCCGGAGAGTGCTTCTCGGGCTGCGAACTGCAACCTTGCAGGCACTTCCCATGTTCCCGGCCCAACGAAAGCCCCCAGACCCAAATGGAGAGGGGCTGCTTGCGGGCCCCCGGGGACCCTCCAGGCCAGCTATTTCTTTGGGTCCTGGCTCCTTCGGTTTGGGAGCTGTTGCTGCAGTTGGGCATGTTGGCCAGAGAGTGCTTCTCGGGCCGCGAACTGCAACCTTGCAGGTACCTCCCAGGTTCCATGCCCAACAAAAGCCCCCAGACCCAAATTGAGAGGGGCTGCTTGGGGGCCCCCTGGGGACACTTCAGGCCAGCTAGGTCTTTGGGTCCTGGCTCCTTCGGTTTGGGAGCTGTTGCTGGACGTTGGGCATGTTGGCCGGAGAGTGCTTCTCGGGCTGCGAACTGCAACCTTGCAGGTACCTCCCATGTCCCCGGCCCAACGAAAGCCGCCAGACCCAAATGGAGAGGGGCTGCTTGGGGGCCCCCTGGGGGCCCTTCAGGCCAGCTAGGTCTTTGGGTCCTGGCTCCTTCGGTTTGGGAGCTGTTGCTGCAGTTGGGCATGTTGGCCGGAGAGTGCTTCTCGGGCCGCCAACTGCAACCTTGCAGGAATCTCCCAGGTCCCCGGCCCAACGAAAGCCCCCAGACCCAAATGGAGAGGGGCTGCTTGGGGGCCCCCAGGGGGCCCTTCAGGCCAGCTAGGTCTTTGGGTCCTGGCTCCTTCGGTTTGGGAGCTGTTGCTGGACGTTGGGCATGTTGGCCGGAGAGTGCTCCTCGGGCCGTGAACTGCAACCTTGCAGGTAGCTCCCAGGTTCCCGGCCCAACGAAAGCCCCCAGACCCAAATGGAGAGGGGCTGCTTGGGGGCCCCCTGGGGGCCCTTCAGGCCAGCTAGGTCTTTGGGTCCTGGCTCCTTCGGTTTGGGAGCTGTTGCTGGACGTTGGGTATGTTGACCAGAGAGTGCTTCTCGGGCTACGAACTGCAACCTTGCATGTAGCTCCCAGGTTCGCGGCCCAACGAAAGCCCCCAGACCCAAATGGAGAGGGGCTGCTTGGGGGCCCCCTGGGGCCCCTTCATGCCAGCTAGGTCTTTGGGTCCTGGCTCCTTCGGTTTGGGAGCTGTTGCTGCAGTTGGGCATGTTGGCCAGAGAGTGCTTCTCGGTACGTGAACTGCAACCTTGCAGGTAGCTCCCAGGTTCCCGGCCCAAGGAAAGCCCCCAGACCCAAATTGAGAGGGGCTGCTTGGGGGCCCCTTGGGGCCCCTTCAGGCCAGCTAGGTCTTTGGGTCCTGGCTCCTTCGGTTTGGGAGCTGTTTCTGCAGTTGGGCATGTTGACCGGAGAGTGCTTCTCGGGCCGCGAACTGCAACCTTGCAGGTACCTCCCAGGTCCCCGGCCCAACGAAAGCCCCCAGACCAAAATTGAGAGGGGCTGCTTGGGGGCCCCCTGGGGGCCCTTCAGGCCAGCTAGGTCTTTGGGTCCTGGCTCCTTCGGTTTGGGAGCTGTTGCTGGACGTTGGGCATGTTGGCCGGAGAGTGCTTCTCGGGCCGCGAACTGCAACCTTGCAGGCACTTCCCAGGTTCCCGGCCCAACGAAAGCCCCCAGACCCAAATGGAGAGGGGCTGTTTGGGGGCCCCCAGGTGGCCCTTCAGGCCAGCTAGGTCTTTGGGTCCTGGCTCCTTCGGTTTGGGAGCTGTTGCTGGACGTTGGGCATGTTGGCCGGAGAGTGCTTCTCGGTCCTGTAAGGCTGAGCTATACACACAGGTTCCAATAGTGCCTAAAGAGAGCAGGCGGCCTACGGGGAGTTGTAATACACAACTCAGTCTTGGGCTGCTTTTAAGCTCTTTGTCTGCGGAGACACCTCATGGGGAGCTGTGTAGATGGCTCCGACTTGAGTTGTGTTGTAAACAGACTGAAGCGGGCACTTCACAAAACCTGAAAAACTTGTATGGAGCCTTGCTAAGCCTTGGCTTCCTTCCACAAACATATGTCCTGAGTCCCAATCAAACCACTACTCAAACTGTTTGACAAGCCCTAAGGGTCCGCATTTGGTTTCGATGGGCCAAGACAATGGGAATATGCAAGAGATAGGGCCGGAGGTGTCAGACCCAGCCCTGCATCCTGTCACACACATCAGCAAAATGAACCAAATAAAAGCCCTGGCATTCGAGCTAATATTGGGAGCCGTTCCTCCAACCTTAGGAGGAGACCCTTCCCCCTTAGCCGGGCGGCTGGCTGAGGTAATGTATTGGGAACCCTTACCTGAGAGACGGGGTAAGTGGCTATTTGATATGTTTTAAGTGTGTCGTTTTGAGTGACTAACGTATGGGTAATATTTTGTGTGTTTGTGAGCTGTGATCCTATGTTTTAGGGAAGCCACAGTGGTTGTAATAAGAGTATTTTGTAGATCTTTGTGATCGTAGGGAAGCTAATTGCCTACGGCAAGTGTAACCGTGGGGTTTGTGACTGTTGTAGACCATTTTATTTTGTGTTGTGTTGGCAGCAGAGTATTTTGTGGATCTTTGTGATTGTAATATTTTGTGTGCTTGTGAGCTGTGATCCTATGTTTTAGGGAAGCCACAGTGGTTGTAGTAAGAGTATTTTGTGGATCTTTTGTGATTGTAATCAGTGTGGTCATACTTCCAAACTGCAATAGTGAATTCCCCATTGTATCCAACAATAACCGGCAAGTGACGTACTGAATCTGCATTCTGGTTTTTTTTTTTAGAATAAATTAATATTAATTCTATTTTAAAAGCCTGTGGTTCAGTGTCTTTCTGTCACAGGGCCTCGAACTGCAACCTTGCAGGTAGCTCCCAGGTCCCAGGCCCAAAGAAAGCCCCCAGATCCAAATTGAGAGGGGCTGCTTGGGGGCCCCCTGGGGGCCCTTCAGGCCAGCTAGGTCTTTGGGTCCTGGCTCCTTCGGATTGGGAGCTGTTGCTGCAGTTGGGCATGTTGGCCGCAGAGTGCTTCTCGGGCCGCGAACTGCAACCTTGCAGGTAGCTCCCAGGTTCCCGGCCCAACGAAAGCCCCCAGACCCAAATGGAGAGGGGCTGTTTGGGGTCCCCTGAAGCCCCTTCAGGCCAGCTAGGGCTATGGGTCCTGGCTCCTTGGGTTTGGGAGCTGTTGCTGGACGTTGGGCATGTTGGCCGGAGAGTGCTTCTCGGTACGTGAAATGCAACCTTGCAGGTAGCTCCCAGGTTCCCGGCCCAACAAAAGCCCCAGACCCAAATGGAGAGGGGCTGCTTGGGGGCCCCCTGGGGGCCCTTCAGGCCAGCTAGGTCTTTGGGTCCTGGCTCCTTCGGTTTGGGAGCTGTTGCTGCAGTTGGGCATGTTGGCCGGAGAGTGCTTCTCGGGCCGCGAACTGCAACCTTGCAGGTAGCTCCCAGGTTCCCGGCCCAACGAAAGCCCCCAGACCCAAATGGAGAGGGGCTGTTTGGGGGCCCCCTGGGGACTCTTCAGGCCAGCTAGGTCTTTGGGTCCTGGCTCCTTGGGTTTGGGAGCTGTTGCTGGACGTTGGGCATGATGGCCGGAGAGTGCTTCTCGGGCCGCGAACTGCAACCTTGCAGGCACCTCCCAGGTTCCCGGCCCAACGAAAGCCCCCAGACCAAAATTGAGAGGGGCTGCTTGCGGGCCCCCTGGGGACACTCCAGGCCAGCTAGGTCTTTGGGTCCTGACTCTTTCGGTTTGGGAGCTGTTGCTGCAGTTGGGCATGTTGGCCGGAGAGTGCTTCTCGGGCCGCGAACTGCAACCTTGCAGGTACCTCCCAGACTCCATGCCCAACGAAAGCCCCCAGACCCAAATGGAGAGGGGCTGTTTGGGGGCCCCCTGGGGGCCCTTCAGGCCAGCTAGGTCTTTGGGTCCTGGCTCCTTCGGTTTGGGAGCTGTTGCTGGACGTTGGGCATGTTGGCCGGAGAGTGCTTCTCAGGCTGCGAACTGCAACCTTGCAGGTACATCCCAGGTTCCATGCCCAACGAAAGCCCCCAGACCCAAATGGAGAGGGGCTGTTTGGGGGCACCCTGGGGACCCTTCAGGCCAGCTAGGTCTTTGGGTCCTGGCTCCTTCGGTTTGGGAGCTGTTGCTGGACGTTGGGCATGTTGGCCGGAGAGTGCTTCTCGGGCCGCGAACTGCAACCTTGCAGGTACCTCCCATGTCCCCGGCCCAACGAAAGCCCCCAGACCCAAATGGAGAGGGGCTGCTTGGGGGCCCCCTGGGGGCCCTTCAGGCCAGCTAGGTCTTTGGGTCCTGGCTCCTTCGGTTTGGGAGCTGTTGCTGGACGTTGGGCATGTTGACCGGAGAGTGCTTCTCGGGCTGCGAACTGCAACCTTGCAGGTACCTCCCAGGTCCCAGGCCCAACGAAAGCCCCCAGATCCAAATTGAGAGGGGCTGCTTGGGGGCCCCCTGGGGGCCCTTCAGGCCAGCTAGGTCTTTGGGTCCTGGCTCCTTCGGATTGGGAGCTGTTGCTGCAGTTGGGCATGTTGTCCGGAGAGTGCTTCTCGGGCCGCGAACTGCAACCTTGCAGGTACCTCCCAGGTCCCCGGCCCAACGAAAGCCCCCAGACCCAAATGGAGAGGGGCTGCTTGGGGGCCCCCTGGGGCCCCTTCAGGCCAGCTAGGTCTTTGGGTCCTGGCTCCTTCGGTTTGGGAGCTGTTGCTGCAGTTGGGCATGTTGGCCGCAGAGTGCTTCACGGGCCGCGAACTGCAACCTTGCAGGTAGCTCCCAGGTTCCCGGCCCAACGAAAGCCCCCAGACCCAAATGGAGAGGGGCTGTTTGGGGTCCCCTGGGGCCACTTCAGGCCAGCTAGGTCTTTGGGTCCTGGCTCCTTCGGTTTGGGAGCTGTTGCTGGACGTTGGGCATGTTGGCCGGAGAGTGCTTCTCGGGCCGTGAACTGCAAACTTGCAGGTAGCTCCCAGGTTCCCGGCCCAACGAAAGCCCCCAGACCCAAATGGAGAGGGGCTGCTTGGGGGCCCCCTGGGGACTCTTCAGGCCAGCTAGGTCTTTGGGTCCTGGCTCCTTCGGTTTGGGAGCTGTTGCTGCAGTTGGGCATGTTGGCCGGAGAGTGCTTCTCGGGACAGGAACTGCAACCTTGCAGGCACCTCCCAGGTTCCCGGCCCAACGAAAGCCCCCAGACCCAAATGGAGAGGGGCTGTTTGGGGGCCCCCTGGGGACTCTTCAGGCCAGCTGTGTCTTTGGGTCCTGGCTCCTTCAGTTTGGGAGCTGTTGCTGGACGTTGGGCATGTTGGCCGGACAGTGCTTCTCGGGCCGTGAACTGCAACCTTGCAGGTAGCTCCCAGGTCCCCGGCCCAAGGAAAGCCCCCAGACCCAAATGGAGAGGGTCTGTTTGGGGGACCCCTGGTGACTCTTCAGGCCAGCTAGGTCTTTGGGTCCTGGCTCCTTGGGTTTGGGAGCTGTTGCTGGACGTTGGGCATGATGGCCGGAGAGTGCTTCTCGGGCCGCGAACTGCAACCTTGCAGGTACCTCCCAGGTTCCCGGCCCAACGAAAGTCCCCAGACCAAAATTGAGAAGGGCTGCTTGCGGGCCCCCTGGGGACACTCCAGGCCAGCTAGGTCTTTGGGTCCTGGCTCCTTCGGTTTGGGAGCTGTTGCTGGACGTTGGGCATGTTGGCCGGAGAGTGCTTCTCGGGCTGCGAACTGCAACCTTGCAGGTACCTCCCATGTCCCTGACCCAACGAAAGCCCCCAGACCCAAATGGAGAGGGGCTGCTTGGGGGCCCCCTGGGGGCCCTTCAGGCCAGCTAGGTCTTTGGGTCCTGGCTCCTTCGGTTTGGGAGCTGTTGCTGCAGTTGGGCATGTTGGCCGGAGAGTGCTTCTCGGGCCGCGAACTGCAAACTTGCAGGTTTCTCCCAGGTTCCCGGCCCAACGAAACCCCCAGACCCAAATGGAGAGGGGCTGTTTGGGGGCCCCCTGGGGGCCCTTCAGGCCAGCTAGGTCTTTGGGTCCTGGCTCCTTCGGTTTGGGAGCTGTTGCTGCAGATGGTCATGTTGGCCGGAGAGTGGTTCTCGGGCCGTGAACTGCAACCTTGCAGGTAGCTCCCAGGTTCCCGGCCCAACGAAAGCCCCCAGACCCAAATGGAGAGGGGCTGCTTGGGGGCCCCCTGGGGCCCCTTCATGCCAGCTAGGTCTTTGGGTCCTGGCTCCTTCGGTTTGGGAGCTGTTGCTGCAGTTGGGCATGTTGGCCGGAGAGTGCTTCTCGGGCCGCGAACTGCAACCTTGCAGGTACCTCCCAGGTTCCCGGCCCAACGAAAGCCCCCAGACCCAAATGGAGAGGGGCTGCTTGGGGGCCCCCTGGGGGCCCTTCAGGCCAGCTAGGTCTTTGGGTCCTGGCTCCTTCGCTTTGGGAGCTGTTGCTGGACGTTGGGCATGTTGGCCGGAGAGTGGTTCTCAGGCCGTGAACTGCAAACTTGCAGGTACCTCCCATGTCCCCGGCCCAACGAAAGCCCCCAGACCCAAATGGAGAGGGGCTGCTTGGGGGCCCCCTGGGGACACTTCAGGCCAGCTAGGTCTTTGGGTCCTGGCTCCTTCGCTTTGGGAGCTGTTGCTGGACGTTGGGCATGTTGGCCGGAGAGTGCTTCTCGGGCTGCGAACTGCAACCTTGCAGGTACCTCCCATGTCCCAGGCCCAACGAAAGCCCCCAGACCCAAATTGAGAGGGGCTGCTTGGGGGCCCCCTGGGGGCCCTTCAGGCCAGCTAGGTCTTTGGGTCCTGGCTCCTTCGGTTTGGGAGCTGTTGCTGGACGTTGGGCATGTTGACCGGAGAGTGCTTCTCGGGCTGCGAACTGCAACCTTGCAGGTACCTCCCATGTCCCAGGCCCAACGAAAGCCCCCAGACCCAAATGGAGAGGGGCTGCTTGGGGGCCCTCTGGGGGCCCTTCAGGCCAGCTAGGTCTTTGGGTCCTGGCTCCTTCGGTTTGGGAGCTGTTGCTGAAGTTGGGCATGTTGGCCGGAGAGTGCTTCTCGGGCCGCGAACTGCAACCTTGCAGGTACCTCCCAGGTTCCCGGCCCAACGAAAGCCCCCAGACCCAAATGGAGAGGGGCTGCTTGGGGGCCCCCTGGGGGCCCTTCAGGCCAGCTAGGTCTTTGGGTCCTGGCTCCTTCGGTTTGGGAGCTGTTGCTGCAGTTGGGCATGTTGGCCGGAGAGTGCTTCTCGGGCTGCGAACTGCAACCTTGCAGGTAGCTCCCAGGTTCCCGGCCCAACGAAAGCCCCAAGACCCAAATGGAGAGGGGCTGCTTGGGGGCCCCCTGGGGGCCCTTCAGGCCAGCTAGGTCTTTGGGTCCTGGCTCCTTCGGTTTGGGAGCTGTTTCTGCAGTTGGGCATGTTGGCCGGAGAGTGCTTCTCGGGCCACGAACTGCAACCTTGCAGGTACCTCCCAGGTTCCATGCCCAACGAAAGCCCCCAGACCCAAATTGAGAGGGGCTGCTTGGGGGCCCCCTGGGGACTCTTCAGGCCAGCTAGGTCTTTGGGTCCTGGCTCCTTCGGTTTGGGAGCTGTTGCTGGACGTTGGGCATGTTGGCCGGAGAGTGCTTCTCGGGCCGCGCACTGCAACCTTGCAGGCACTTCCCAGGTTCCCGGCCCAACGAAAGCCCCCAGACCCAAATTGAGAGGGGCTGCTTGGGGGCCCCCTGGGGGCCCTTCAGGCCAGCTAGGTCTTTGGGTCCTGGCTCCTTCGGTTTGGGAGCTGTTGCTGGACGTTGGGCATGTTGGCCGGAGAGTGCTTCTCGGGCTGCGAACTGCAACCTTGCAGGTACCTCCAATGTCCCCGGACCAACGAAAGCCCCCAGACCCAAATGGAGAGGGGCTGCTTGGGGGCCCCCTGGGGCCCCTTCAGGCCAGCTAGGTCTTTGGGTCCTGGCTCCTTCGGTTTGGGAGCTGTTGCTGCAGTTGGGCATGTTGGCCGGAGAGTGCTTCTCGGACCGCGAACTGCAACCTTGCAGGTAGCTCCCAGGTTCCCGGCCCAACGAAAGCCCCCAGACCCAAATGGAGAGGGGCTGCTTGGGGGCCCCCTGGGGGCCCTTCAGGCCAGCTAGGTCTTTGGGTCCTGGCTCCTTCGGTTTGGGAGCTGTTGCTGGACGTTGGGCATGTTGGCTGGAGAGTGCTTCTCGGGCCGCGAACTGCAACCTTGCAGGCACCTCCCAGGTTACTGGCCCAACGAAAGCCCCCAGACCCAAATGGAGAGGGCCTGCTTGGGGGCCCCCTGGGGACTCTTCAGTCCAGCTAGGTCTTTGGGTCCTGGCTCCTTGGGTTTGGGAGCTGTTGCTGGACGTTGGGCATGTTGACCGGAGAGTGCTTCTCGGGCCGCGAACTGCAACCTTGCAGGCACCTCCCAGGTTCCCGGCCCAACGAAAGCCCCCAGATCCAAATTGAGAGGGGCTGCTTGGGGGCCCCCTGGGGGCCCTTCAGGCCAGCTAGGTCTTTGGGTCCTGGCTCCTTCGGATTGGGAGCTGTTGCTGCAGTTGGGCATGTTGGCCGGAGAGTGCTTCTCGGGCTGCGAACTGCAACCTTGCAGGTAGCTCCCAGGTTCCATGCCCAACGAAAGCCCCCAGACCCAAATGGAGAGGGGCTGTTTGGGGGCCCCCAGGGGGCCCTTCAGGCCAGCTAGGTCGTTGGGTCCTGGCTCCTTCGGTTTGGGAGCTGTTGCTGGACGTTGGGCATGTTGGCCGGAGAGTGCTTCTCGGGCTGCGAACTGCAACCTTGCAGGTACCTCCCAGGTTCCATGCCCAACGAAAGCCCCCAGACCCAAATGGAGAGGGGCTGTTTGGGGGCCCCCTGGGGACTCTTCAGGCCAGCTAGGTCTTTGGGTCCTGGCTCCTTCGGTTTGGGAGCTGTTGCTGCAGTTGGGCATGTTGGCCGGAGAGTGCTTCTCGGGCCGCGAACTGCAACCTTGCAGGTACCTCCCAGGTCCCCGGCCCAACGAAAGCCCCCAGACCCAAATTGAGAGGGGCTGCTTGGGGGCCCCCTGGGGCCCCTTCAGGCCAGCTAGGTCTTTGGGTCCTGGCTCCTTCGGTTTGGGAGCTGTTGCTGGACGTTGGGCATGTTGACCGGAGAGTGCTTCTCGGGCTGCGAACTGCAACCTTGCAGGTACCTCCCATGTCCCCGGCCCAACGAAAGCCCCCAGACCCAAATGGAGAGGGGCTGCTTGGGGGCCCCCTGGGGGCCCTTCAGGCCAGCTAGGTCTTTGGGTCCTGGCTCCTTCGGTTTGGGAGCTGTTGCTGCAGTTGGGCATGTTGGCCGGAGAATTCTTCTCGGGCCTCGAACTGCAACCTTGCAGGTACCTCCCAGTTTCCCAACCCAACGAAAGCCCCCAGACCCAAATGGAGAGGGGCTGCTTGGGGGCCCCCTGGGGGCCCTTCAGGCCAGCTAGGTCTTTGGGTCCTGGCTCCTTCGGTTTGGGAGCTGTTGCTGCAGTTGGGCATGTTGGCCGGAGAATTCTTCTCGGGCCTCGAACTGCAACCTTGCAGGTACCTCCCAGGTTCCCAACCCAACGAAAGCCCCCAGACCCAAATGGAGAGGGGCTGCTTGGGGGCCCCCTGGGGGCCCTTCAGGCCAGCTAGGTCTTTGGGTCCTGGCTCCTTCGGTTTGGGAGCTGTTGCTGGACGTTGGGCATGTTGGCCGGAGAGTGCTTCTCGGGCCGCGAACTGCAACCTTGCAGGCACCTCCCAGGTTCCCGGCCCAACGAAAGCCCCCAGACCCAAATTGAGAGGGGCTGCTTGGGGGCCCCCTGGGGACTCTTCAGTCCAGCTAGGTCTTTGGGTCCTGGCTCCTTGGGTTTGGGAGCTGTTGCTTGACGTTGGGCATGTTGGCCGGAGAGTGCTTCTCGGGCCGCGAACTGCAACCTTGCAGGCAACTCCCAGGTTCCCGGCCCAACGAAAGCCCCCAGACCCAAATTGAGAGGGGCTGCTTGCGGGCCCCCTGGGGACACTAAGGCCAGCTATTTCTTTGGGTCCTGGCTCCTTCGGTTTGGGAGCTGTTGCTGCAGTTGTGCATGTTGGCCGGAGAGTGCTTCTCGGGCTGCGAACTGCAACCTTGCAGGTAGCTCCCAGGTTCCATGCCCAACGAAAGCCCCCAGACCCAAATTGAGAGGGGCTGTTTGGGGGCCCCCAGGGGGCCCTTCAGGCCAGCTAGGTCGTTGGGTCCTGGCTCCTTCGGTTTGGGAGCTGTTGCTGGACGTTGGGCATGTTGGCCGGAGAGTGCTTCTCAGGCTGCGAACTTCAACCTTGCAGGTACCTCCCAGGTCCCAGGCCCAACGAAAGCCCCCAGACCCAAATTGAGAGGGGCTGTTTGGGGGCCCCCTGGGGACTCTTCAGGCCAGCTAGGTCTTTGGGTCCTGGCTCCTTCGGTTTGGGAGCTGTTGCTGCAGTTGTGCATGTTGGCCGGAGAGTGCTTCTCAGGCTGCGAACTGCAACCTTGCAGGTACCTCCCAGGTTCCATGCCCAACGAAAGCCCCCAGACCCAAATTGAGAGGGGCTGTTTGGGGGCCCCCTGGGGACTCTTCAGGCCAGCTAGGTCTTTGGGTCCTGGCTCCTTCGGTTTGGGAGCTGTTGCTGGACGTTGGGCATGTTGGCCGGAGAGTGCTTCTCGGGCCGCGAACTGCAACCTTGCAGGTACCTCCCATGTCCCCGGCCCAACGAAAGCCCCCAGACCCAAATGGAGAGGGGCTGCTTGGGGGCCCCCTGGGGGCCCTTCAGGCCAGCTAGGTCTTTGGGTCCTGGCTCACTCGGTTTGGGAGCTGTTGCTGCAGTTGGGCATGTTGGCCGGAGAGTGCTTCTCGGGCCTCGAACTGCAACCTTGCAGGTACCTCCCATGTCCCAGGCCCAACGAAAGCCCCCAGACCCAAATTGAGAGGGGCTGCTTGGGGGCCCCCTGGGGGCCCTTCAGGCCAGCTAGGTCTTTGGGTCCTGGCTCCTTCGCTTTGGGAGCTGTTGCTGCAGTTGGGCATGTTGGCCGGAGAGTGCTTCTCGGGCCGCGAACTGCAACCTTGCAGTTACCTCCCAGGCTCAATGCCCAACGAAAGCCCCCAGACCCAAATTGAGAGGGGCTGCTTGGTGGCCCCCTGGGGGCCCTTCAGGCCAGCTAGGTCTTTGGGTCCTGGCTCCTTCGGTTTGGGAGCTGTTGCTGGACGTTGGGCATGTTGGCCGGAGAGTGCTTCTCGGTACGTGAACTGCAAACTTGCAGGTAACTCCCAGGTTCCCGGCCCAAGGAAAGCCCCCAGACCCAAATGGAGAGGGGCTGTTTGGGGGCCCCCTGGGGACTCTTCAGGCCAGCTAGGTCTTTGGGTCCTGGCTCCTTGGGTTTGGGAGCTGTTGCTGGACGTTGGGCATGATGGCCGGAGAGTGCTTCTCGGGCCGCGACCTGCAACCTTGCAGGCACCTCCCAGGTTCCCGGCCCAACGAAAGCCCCCAGACCCAAATGGAGAGGGGCTGCTTGCGGGCCCCCTGGGGGCCCTTCAGGCCAGCTAGGTCTTTGGGTCCTGGCTCCTTCGGTTTGGGAGCTGTTGCTGCAGTTGGGCATGTTGGCCGGAGAGTGCTTCTCGGGCCGTGAACTGCAACCTTGCTAGTAGCTCCCAGGTTCCCGGCCCAACGAAAGCCCCCAGACCCAAATGGAGAGGGGCTGTTTGGGGGCCCCCTGGGGCCCCTTCAGGCCAGCTAGGTCTTTGGGTCCTGGCTCCTTGGGTTTGGGAGCTGTTGCTGGACGTTGGGCATGTTGGCCGGAGAGTGCTTCTCAGGCTGCGAACTGCAACCTTGCAGGTACCTCCCAGGATCCATGCCCAACGAAAGCCCCCAGACCCAAATTGAGAGGGGCTGTTTGGGGACCCCCTGGGGACTCTTCAGGCCAGCTAGGTCTTTGGGTCCTGGCTCCTTCGGTTTGGGAGCTGTTGCTGGACGTTGGGCATGTTGGCCGGAGAGTGCTTCTCGGGCTGCGAACTGCAACCTTGCAGGTACCTCCCAGGTTCCCGGGCCAACGAAAGCCCCCAGACCCAAATTGAGAGGGGCTGTTTGGGGGCCCCCTGGGGGCCCTTCAGGCCAGCTAGGTCTTTGGGTCCTGGCTCCTTCGGTTTGGGAGCTGTTGCTGGACGTTGGGCATGTTGACCGGAGAGTGCTTCTCGGGCTGCGAACTGCAACCTTGCAGGTACCTCCCATGTCCCCGGCCCAACGAAAGCCCCCAGACCCAAATGGAGAGGGGCTGCTTGGGGGCCCCCTGGGGGCCCTTCAGGCCAGCTAGGTCTTTGGGTCCTGGCTCCTTCGGTTTGGGAGCTGTTGCTGCAGTTGGGCATGTTGGCCGGAGAGTGCGTCTCGGGCCGCGAACTGCAACCTTGCAGGTACCTCCCAGGTCCCCGGCCCAACGAAAGCCCCCAGACCCAAATGGAGAGGGGCTGTTTGGGGGCCCCCTGGGGCCCCTTCAGGCCAGCTAGGTCTTTGGGTCCTGGCTCCTTCGGTTTGGGAGCTGTTGCTGGACGTTGGGCATGTTGGCCGGAGAGTGCTTCTCGGGCCGCGAACTGCAACCTTGCAGTCACTTCCCAGGTTCCCGGCCCAACGAAAGCCCCCAGACCCAAATGGAGAGGGGCTGTTTGGGGCCCCCCTGGTGACTCTTCAGGCCAGCTAGGTCTTTGGGTCCTGGCTCCTTCGGTTTGGGAGCTGTTGCTGGACGTTGGGCATGTTGGCCGGAGAGTGCTTCTCGGGCTGCGAACTGCAACCTTGCAGGTACCTCCCAGGTTCCATGCCCAACGAAAGCCCCCAGACCCAAATTGAGAGGGGCTGCTTGGGGGCCCCCTGGGGACTCTTCAGGCCAGCTAGGTCTTTGGGTCCTGGCTCCTTCGGTTTGGGAGCTGTTGCTGGACGTTGGGCATGTTGGCCGGAGAGTGCTTCTCGGGCCGCGCACTGCAACCTTGCAGGCACTTCCCAGGTTCCCGGCCCAACGAAAGCCCCCAGACCCAAATTGAGAGGGGCTGCTTGGGGGCCCCCTGGGGGCCCTTCAGGCCAGCTAGGTCTTTGGGTCCTGGCTCCTTCGGTTTGGGAGCTGTTGCTGGACGTTGGGCATGTTGGCCGGAGAGTGCTTCTCGGGCTGCGAACTGCAACCTTGCAGGTACCTCCCATGTCCCCGGACCAACGAAAGCCCCCAGACCCAAATGGAGAGGGGCTGCTTGGGGGCCCCCTGGGGCCCCTTCAGGCCAGCTAGGTCTTTGGGTCCTGGCTCCTTCGGTTTGGGAGCTGTTGCTGCAGTTGGGCATGTTGGCCGGAGAGTGCTTCTCGGGCCGCGAACTGCAACCTTGCAGGTAGCTCCCAGGTTCCCGGCCCAACGAAAGCCCCCAGACCCAAATGGAGAGGGGCTGCTTGGGGGCCCCCTGGGGGCCCTTCAGGCCAGCTAGGTCTTTGGGTCCTGGCTCCTTCGGTTTGGGAGCTGTTGCTGGACGTTGGGCATGTTGGCTGGAGAGTGCTTCTCGGGCCGCGAACTGCAACCTTGCAGGCACCTCCCAGGTTACTGGCCCAACGAAAGCCCCCAGACCCAAATGGAGAGGGGCTGCTTGGGGGCCCCCTGGGGACTCTTCAGTCCAGCTAGGTCTTTGGGTCCTGGCTCCTTGGGTTTGGGAGCTGTTGCTGGACGTTGGGCATGTTGACCGGAGAGTGCTTCTCGGGCCGCGAACTGCAACCTTGCAGGCACCTCCCAGGTTCCATGCCCAACGAAAGCCCCCAGACCCAAATGGAGAGGGGCTGTTTGGGGGCCCCCTGGGGACTCTTCAGGCCAGCTAGGTCTTTGGGTCCTGGCTCCTTCGGTTTGGGAGCTGTTGCTGCAGTTGGGCATGTTGGCCGGAGAGTGCTTCTCGGGCCGCGAACTGCAACCTTGCAGGTACCTCCCAGGTCCCCGGCCCAACGAAAGCCCCCAGACCCAAATTGAGAGGGGCTGCTTGGGGGCCCCCTGGGGGCCCTTCAGGCCAGCTAGGTCTTTGGGTCCTGGCTCCTTCGGTTTGGGAGCTGTTGCTGGACGTTGGGCATGTTGACCGGAGAGTGCTTCTCGGGCTGCGAACTGCAACCTTGCAGGTACCTCCCATGTCCCCGGCCCAACGAAAGCCGCCAGACCCAAATGGAGAGGGGCTGCTTGGGGGCCCCCTGGGGGCCCTTCAGGCCAGCTAGGTCTTTGGGTCCTGGCTCCTTCGGTTTGGGAGCTGTTGCTGCAGTTGGGCATGTTGGCCGGAGAATGCTTCTCGGGCCTCGAACTGCAACCTTGCAGGTACCTCCCAGGTTCCCGGCCCAACGAAAGCCCCCAGACCCAAATGGAGAGGGGCTGCTTGGGGGCCCCCTGGGGGCCCTTCAGGCCAGCTAGGTCTTTGGGTCCTGGCTCCTTCGGTTTGGGAGCTGTTGCTGGACGTTGGGCATGTTGGCCGGAGAGTGCTTCTCGGGCCGCGAACTGCAACCTTGCAGGCACCTCCCAGGTTCCCGGCCCAACGAAAGCCCCCAGACCCAAATTGAGAGGGGCTGCTTGGGGGCCCCCTGGGGACTCTTCAGTCCAGCTAGGTCTTTGGGTCCTGGCTCCTTGGGTTTGGGAGCTGTTGCTTGACGTTGGGCATGTTGACCGGAGAGTGCTTCTCGGGCCGCGAACTGCAACCTTGCAGGCAACTCCCAGGTTCCCGGCCCAACGAAAGCCCCCAGACCCAAATTGAGAGGGGCTGCTTGCGGGCCCCCTGGGGACCCTAAGGCCAGCTATTTCTTTGGGTCCTGGCTCCTTCGGTTTGGGAGCTGTTGCTGCAGTTGGGCATGTTGGCCGGAGAGTGCTTCTCGGGCTGCGAACTGCAACCTTGCAGGTAGCTCCCAGGTTCCATGCCCAACGAAAGCCCCCAGACCCAAATTGAGAGGGGCTGTTTGGGGGCCCCCAGGGGGCCCTTCAGGCCAGCTAGGTCGTTGGGTCCTGGCTCCTTCGGTTTGGGAGCTGTTGCTGGACTTTGGGCATGTTGGCCGGAGAGTGCTTCTCAGGCTGCGAACTTCAACCTTGCAGGTACCTCCCAGGTCCCAGGCCCAACGAAAGCCCCCAGACCCAAATTGAGAGGGGCTGCTTGCGGGCCACCTGGGGACCCTAAGGCCAGCTATTTCTTTGGGTCCTGGCTCCTTCGGTTTGGGAGCTGTTGCTGCAGTTGGGCATGTTGGCCGGAGAGTGCTTCTCGGGCTGCGAACTGCAACCTTGCAGGTAGCTCCCAGGTTCCATGCCCAACGAAAGCCCCCAGACCCAAATTGAGAGGGGCTGTTTGGGGGCCCCCAGGGGGCCCTTCAGGCCAGCTAGGTCGTTGGGTCCTGGCTCCTTCGGTTTGGGAGCTGTTGCTGGACGTTGGGCATGTTGGCCGGATAGTGCTTCTCAGGCTGCGAACTTCAAACTTGCAGGTACCTCCCAGGTCCCAGGCCCAACGAAAGCCCCCAGACCCAAATTGAGAGGGGCTGTTTGGGGGCCCCCTGGGGACTCTTCAGGCCAGCTAGGTCTTTGGGTCCTGGCTCCTTCGGTTTGGGAGCTGTTGCTGCAGTTGTGCATGTTGGCCGGAGAGTGCTTCTCAGGCTGCGAACTGCAACCTTGCAGGTACCTCCCAGGTTCCATGCCCAACGAAAGCCCCCAGACCCAAATTGAGAGGGGCTGTTTGGGGGCCCCCTGGGGACTCTTCAGGCCAGCTAGGTCTTTGGGTCCTGGCTCCTTCGGTTTGGGAGCTGTTGCTGGACGTTGGGCATGTTGGCCGGAGAGTGCTTCTCGGGCCGCGAACTGCAACCTTGCAGGCACTTCCCAGGTTCCCGGCCCAACGAAAGCCCCCAGACCCAAATTGAGAGGGGCTGCTTGGGGGCCCCCTGGGGGCCCTTCAGGCCAGCTAGGTCTTTGGGTCCTGGCTCCTTCGGTTTGGGAGCTGTTGCTGGACGTTGGGCATGTTGGCCGGAGAGTGCTTCTCGGTACGTGAACTGCAACCTTGCAGGTAGCTCCCAGGTTCCCGGCCCAACGAAAGCCCCCAGACCCAAATGGAGAGGGGCTGTTTGGGGGCCCCCTGGGGACTCTTCAGGCCAGCTAGTTCTTTGGGTCCTGGCTCCTTGGGTTTGGGAGCTGTTGCTGGACGTTGGGCATGATGGCCGGAGAGTGCTTCTCGGGCCGCGACCTGCAACCTTGCAGGCACCTCCCAGGTTCCCGGCCCAACGAAAGCCCCCAGACCCAAATTGAGAGGGGCTGCTTGGGGGCCCCCTGGGGGCCCTTCAGGCCAGCTAGGTCTTTGGGTCCTGGCTCCTTCGGTTTGGGAGCTGTTGCTGGACGTTGGGCATGTTGGCCGGAGAGTGCTTCTCGGGCTGCGAACTGCAACCTTGCAGGTACCTCCCATGTCCCCGGACCAACGAAAGCCCCCAGACCCAAATGGAGAGGGGCTGCTTGGGGGCCCCCTGGGGCCCCTTCAGGCCAGCTAGGTCTTTGGGTCCTGGCTCCTTCGGTTTGGGAGCTGTTGCTGCAGTTGGGCATGTTGGCCGGAGAGTGCTTCTCGGGCCGCGAACTGCAACCTTGCAGGCACCTCCCAGGTTTCCGGCCCAACGAAAGCCCCCAGACCCAAATGGAGAGGGGCTGCTTGGGGGCCCCCTGGGGGCCCTTCAGGCCAGCTAGGTCTTTGGGTCCTGGCTCCTTCGGTTTGGGAGCTGTTGCTGCAGTTGGGCATGTTGGCCGGAGAATGCTTCTCGGGCCTCGAACTGCAACCTTGCAGGTACCTCCCAGGTTCCCGGCCCAACGAAAGCCCCCAGACCCAAATGGAGAGGGGCTGCTTGGGGGCCCCCTGGGGGCCCTTCAGGCCAGCTAGGTCTTTGGGTCCTGGCTCCTTCGGTTTGGGAGCTGTTGCTGGACGTTGGGCATGTTGGCCGGAGAGTGCTTCTCGGGCCGCGAACTGCAACCTTGCAGGCACCTCCCAGGTTCCCGGCCCAACGAAAGCCCCCAGACCCAAATGGAGAGGGGCTGCTTGGGGGCCCCCTGGGGACTCTTCAGTCCAGCTAGGTCTTTGGGTCCTGGCTCCTTGGGTTTGGGAGCTGTTGCTTGACGTTGGGCATGTTGACCGGAGAGTGCTTCTCGGGCCGCGAACTGCAACCTTGCAGGCAACTCCCAGGTTCCCGGCCCAACGAAAGCCCCCAGACCCAAATTGAGAGGGGCTGCTTGCGGGCCCCCTGGGGACCCTAAGGCCAGCTATTTCTTTGGGTCCTGGCTCCTTCGGTTTGGGAGCTGTTGCTGCAGTTGGGCATGTTGGCCGGAGAGTGCTTCTCGGGCTGCGAACTGCAACCTTGCAGGTAGCTCCCAGGTTCCATGCCCAACGAAAGCCCCCAGACCCAAATTGAGAGGGGCTGTTTGGGGGCCCCCAGGGGGCCCTTCAGGCCAGCTAGGTCGTTGGGTCCTGGCTCCTTCGGTTTGGGAGCTGTTGCTGGACGTTGGGCATGTTGGCCGGAGAGTGCTTCTCAGGCTGCGAACTTCAACCTTGCAGGTACCTCCCAGGTCCCAGGCCCAACGAAAGCCCCCAGACCCAAATTGAGAGGGGCTGTTTGGGGGCCCCCTGGGGACTCTTCAGGCCAGCTAGGTCTTTGGGTCCTGGCTCCTTCGGTTTGGGAGCTGTTGCTGCAGTTGGGCATGTTGGCCGGAGAGTGCTTCTCAGGCTGCGAACTGCAACCTTACAGGTACCTCCCAGGTTCCATGCCCAACGAAAGCCCCCAGACCCAAATTGAGAGGGGCTGTTTGGGGGCCCCCTGGGGACTCTTCAGGCCAGCTAGGTCTTTGGGTCCTGGCTCCTTCGGTTTGGGAGCTGTTGCTGGACGTTGGGCATGTTGGCCGGAGAGTGCTTCTCGGGCCGCGAACTGCAACCTTGCAGGTACCTCCCATGTCCCCGGCCCAACGAAAGCCCCCAGACCCAAATGGAGAGGGGCTGCTTGGGGGCCCCCTGGGGGCCCTTCAGGCCAGCTAGGTCTTTGGGTCCTGGCTCACTCGGTTTGGGAGCTGTTGCTGCAGTTGGGCATGTTGGCCGGAGAGTGCTTCTCGGGCCTCGAACTGCAACCTTGCAGGTACCTCCCATGTCCCAGGCCCAACGAAAGCCCCCAGACCCAAATTGAGAGGGGCTGCTTGGGGGCCCCCTGGGGGCACTTCAGGCCAGCTAGGTCTTTGGGTCCTGGCTCCTTCGCTTTGGGAGCTGCTGCTGCAGTTGGGCATGTTGGCCGGAGAGTGCTTCTCGGGCCGCGAACTGCAACCTTGCAGTTACCTCCCAGGCTCAATGCCCAACGAAAGCCCCCAGACCCAAATTGAGAGGGGCTGCTTGGGGGCCCCCTGGGGGCCCTTCAGGCCAGCTAGGTCTTTGGGTCCTGGCTCCTTCGGTTTGGGAGCTGTTGCTGGACGTTGGGCATGTTGGCCGGAGAGTGCTTCTCGGTACGTGAACTGCAACCTTGCAGGTATCTCCCAGGTTCCCGGCCCAACGAAAGCCCCCAGACCCAAATGGAGAGGGGCTGTTTGGGGGCCCCCTGGGGACTCTTCAGGCCAGCTAGGTCTTTGGGTCCTGGCTCCTTGGGTTTGGGAGCTGTTGCTGGACGTTGGGCATGATGGCCGGAGAGTGCTTCTCGGGCCGCGACCTGCAACCTTGCAGGCACCTCCCAGGTTCCCGGCCCTACGAAAGCCCCCAGACCCAAATGGAGAGGGGCTGCTTGCGGGCCCCCTGGGGGCCCTTCAGGCCAGCTAGGTCTTTGGGTCCTGGCTCCTTCGGTTTGGGAGCTGTTGCTGCAGTTGGGCATGTTGGCCGGAGAGTGCTTCTCGGGCCGTGAACTGCAACCTTGCTAGTAGCTCCCAGGTTCCCGGCCCAACGAAAGCCCCCAGACCCAAATGGAGAGGGGCTGTTTGGGGGCCCCCTGGGGCCCCTTCAGTCCAGCTAGGTCTTTGGGTCCTGGCTCCTTGGGTTTGGGAGCTGTTGCTGGACGTTGGGCATGTTGACCGGAGAGTGCTTCTCAGGCTGCGAACTGCAACCTTGCAGGTACCTCCCAGGATCCATGCCCAACGAAAGCCCCCAGACCCAAATTGAGAGGGGCTGTTTGGGGGCCCCCTGGGGACTCTTCAGGCCAGCTAGGTCTTTGGGTCCTGGCTCCTTCGGTTTGGGAGCTGTTGCTGGACGTTGGGCATGTTGGCCGGAGAGTGCTTCTCGGGCTGCGAACTGCAACCTTGCAGGTACCTCCCATGTCCCCGGCCCAACGAAAGCCCCCAGACCCAAATTGAGAGGGGCTGTTTGGGGGCCCCCTGGGGGCCCTTCAGGCCAGCTAGGTCTTTGGGTCCTGGCTCCTTCGGTTTGGGAGCTGTTGCTGGACGTTGGGCATGTTGACCGGAGAGTGCTTCTCGGGCTGCGAACTGCAACCTTGCAGGTACCTCCCATGTCCCCGGCCCAACGAAAGCCCCCAGACCCAAATTGAGAGGGGCTGCTTGGGGGCCCCCTGGGGGCCCTTCAGGCCAGCTAGGTCTTTGGGTCCTGGCTCCTTCGGTTTGGGAGCTGTTGCTGCAGTTGGGCATGTTGGCCGGAGAGTGCGTCTCGGGCCGCGAACTGCAACCTTGCAGGTACCTCCCAGGTTCCCGGCCCAACGAAAGCCCCCAGACCCAAATTGAGAGGGGCTGCTTGGGGGCCCCTTGGGGCCCCTTCAGGCCAGCTAGGTCTTTGGGTCCTGGCTCCTTCGGTTTGGGAGCTGTTGCTGGACGTTGGGCATGTTGGCCGGAGAGTGCTTCTCGGGCCTCGAACTGCAACCTTGCAGGTACCTCCCAGGTTCCCGGCCCAAGGAAAGCCCCCAGACCCAAATTGAGAGGGGCTGCTTGGGGGCTCTTTGGGGCCCCTTCAGGCCAGCTAGGTCTTTGGGTCCTGGCTCCTTCGGTTTGGGAGCTGTTGCTGGACGTTGGGCATGTTGACCGGAGAGTGCTTCTCGGGCTGCAAACTGCAACCTTGCAGGTACCTCCCATGTCCCCGGCCCAACGAAAGCCCCCAGACCAAAATTGAGAGGGGCTGCTTGCGGGCCCCCTGGGGACACTCCAGGCCAGCTAGGTCTTTGGGTCCTGGCTCCTTCGGTTTGGGAGCTCTTGCTGCAGTTGGGCATGTTGGCCGGAGAGTGCTTCTCGGGCCGCGAACTGCAACCTTGCAGGTACCTCCCAGGTTCCATGCCAAACGAAGGCCCCCAGACCCAAATTGAGAGGGGCTGCTTGGGGGCCCCCTGGGGACCCTTCAGTCCAGCTAGGTCTCTGGGTCCTGGCTCCTTCGGTTTGGGAGCTGTTGCTGGACGTTGGGCATGTTGACCGGAGAGTGCTTCTCGGGCTGCGAACTGCAACCTTGCAGGTACCTCCCAGATCCCCGGCCCAAAGAAAGCCCCCAGACCCAAATGGAGAGGGGCTGCTTGGGGGCCCCCTGGGGGCCCTTCAGGCCAGCTAGGTCTTTGGGTCCTGGCTCCTTCGGTTTGGGAGCTGTTGCTGGACGTTGGGCATGTTGGCCGGAGAGTGCTTCTCAGGCTGCGAACTGTAACCTTGCAGGTACCTCCCAGGTTCCATTCCCAACGAAAGCCCCCAGACCCAAATGGAGAGGGGCTGCTTGGGGGCCCCCTGGGGGCCCTTCAGGCCAGCTAGGTCTTTGGGTCCTGGCTCCTTCGGTTTGGGAGCTGTTGCTGCAGTTGGGCATGTTGGCCGGAGAGTGCTTCTCGGGCTGCGAACTGCAACCTTGCAGGTACCTCCCAGGTCCCCGGCCCAACGAAAGCCCCCAGAGCAAAATGGAGAGGGGCTGTTTGGGGGCCCCCTGGGGGCCCTTCATGCCAGCTAGGTCTTTGGGTCCTGGCTCCTTCGGTTTGGGAGCTGTTGCTGCAGTTGGGCATGTTGGCCGGAGAGTGCTTCTCGGGCTGCGAACTGCAACCTTGGAGGTACCTCCCAGGTTCCCGGCCCAACGAAAGCCCCCAGACCAAAATTGAGAGGGGCTGCTTGCGGGCCCCCTGGGGACACTCCAGGCCAGCTAGGTCTTTGGGTCCTGGCTCCTTCGGTTTGGGAGCTGTTGCTGCAGTTGGGCATGTTGGCCGGAGAGTGCTTCTCGGGCCGCGAACTGCAACCTTGCAGGTAGCTCCCATGTCCCCAGCCCAACGAAAGCCCCCAGACCCAAATTGAGAGGGGCTGCTTGGGGGCCCCCTGGGGGCCCTTCAGCCCAGCTAGGTCTTTGGGTCCTGGCTCCTTCGGTTTGGGAGCTGTTGCTGGACGTTGGGCATGTTGGCCGGAGAGTGCTTCTCGGGCTGCGAACTGCAACCTTGCAGGTACCTCCCAGGTCCCCGGCCCAACGAAAGCCCCCAGACCCAAATGGAGAGGGGATGCTTGGGGGCCCACTGGGGACACTCCAGGCCAGCTAGGTCTTTGGGTCCTGGCTCCTTCGGTTTGGGAGCTGTTGCTGGACGTTGGGCATGTTGGCCGGAGAGTGCTTCTTGGGCCGCGAACTGCAACCTTGCAGGTACCTCCCAGGTTCCATGCCCAACGAAAGCCCCCAGACCCAAATGGAGAGGGGCTGCTTGGGGGCCCCCTGGGGGCCCTTCAGGCCAGCTAGGTCTTTGGGTCCTGGCTCCTTCGGTTAGGGAGCTGTTGCTGGACGTTGGGCATGTTGACCGGAGAGTGCTTCTCGGGCTGCGAACTGCAACCTTGCAGGTACCTTCCAGGTTCCATGCCCAACGAAAGCCCCCAGACCCAAATTGAGAGGGGCTGTTTGGGGGCCCCCTGGGGACTCTTCAGGCCAGCTAGGTCTTTGGGTCCTGGCTCCTTCGGTTTGGGAGCTGTTGCTGGACGTTGGGCATGTTGGCCGGAGAGTGCTTCTCGGGCCTCGAACTGCAACCTTGCAGGTACCTCCCATGTCCCCGGCCCAACGAAAGCCCCCAGACCCAAATTGAGAGGGGCTGCTTGGGGGCCCCCTGGGGGCCCTTCAGGCCAGCTAGGTCTTTGGGTCCTGGCTCCTTCGGTTTGGGAGCTGTTGCTGCAGTTGGGCATGTTGGCCGGAGAGTGCTTCTCGGGCCGCGAACTGCAACCTTGCAGGTAGCTCCCAGGCTCCCGGCCCAACGAAAGCCCCCAGACCCAAATTGAGAGGGGCTGTTTGGGGGCCCCCTGGGGGCCCTTCAGGCCAGCTAGGTCTTTGGGTCCTGGCTCCTTCGGTTTGGGAGGTGTTGCTGGACGTTGGGCATGTTGACCGGAGAGTGCTTCTCGGGCTGCGAACTGCAACCTTGCAGGTACCGCCCAGGTCCCCGGCCCAACGAAAGCCCCCAGACCCAAATTGAGAGGGGCTGCTTGGGGGCCCCCTGGGGGCCCTTCAGGCCAGCTAGGTCTTTGGGTCCTGGCTCCTTCGGTTTGGGAGCTGTTGCTGGACGTTGGGCATGTTGGCCGGAGAGTGCTTCTCGGGCTGCGAACTGCAACCTTGCAGGTACCTCCCAGGTCCCCGGCCCAACGAAAGCCCCCAGATCCAAATTGAGAGGGGCTGCTTGGGGGCCCCCTGGGGGCCCTTCAGGCCAGCTAGGTCTTTGGGTCCTGGCTCCTTCGGTTTGGGAGCTGTTGCTGGACGTTGGGCATGTTGGCCAGAGAGTGCTTCTCGGGCCGCGAACTGCAACCTTGCAGGTAGCTCCCAGGTTCCCGGCCCAAGGAAAGCCCCCAGACCCAAATTGAGAGGGGCTGCTTGGGGGCTCTTTGGGGCCCCTTCAGGCCAGCTAGGTCTTTGGGTCCTGGCTTCTTCGGTTTGGGAGCTGTTGCTGGACGTTGGGCATGTTGACCGGAGAGTGCTTCTCGGGCTGCAAACTGCAACCTTGCAGGTACCTCCCAGGTCCCCGGCCCAACGAAAGCCCCCAGACCAAAATTGAGAGGGGCTGCTTGCGGGCCCCCTGGGGACACTCCAGGCCAGTTGGGTCTCTGGGTCCTGGCTCCTTCGGTTTGGGAGCTGTTGCTGGACGTTGGGCATGTTGACCGGAGAGTGCTTCTCAGGCTGCGAACTGCAACCTTGCAGGTACCTCCCAGATCCCCGGCCCAAAGAAAGCCCCCAGACCCAAATGGAGAGGGGCTGCTTGGGGGCCCCCTGGGGGCCCTTCAGGCCAGCTAGGTCTTTGGGTCCTGGCTCCTTCGGTTTGGGAGCTGTTGCTGGACGTTGGGCATGTTGGCCGGAGAGTGCTTCTCAGGCTGCGAACTGTAACCTTGCAGGTACCTCCCAGGTTCCATTCCCAACGAAAGCCCCCAGACCCAAATGGAGAGGGGCTGCTTGGGGGCCCCCTGGGGGCCCTTCAGGCCAGCTAGGTCTTTGGGTCCTGGCTCCTTCGGTTTGGGAGCTGTTGCTGCAGTTGGGCATGTTGGCCGGAGAGTGCTTCTCGGGCTGCGAACTGCAACCTTGCAGGTACCTCCCAGGTCCCCGGCCCAACGAAAGCCCCCAGACCAAAATGGAGAGGGGCTGTTTGGGGGCCCCCTGGGGACACTCCAGGCCAGCTAGGTCTTTGGGTCCTGGCTCCTTCGGTTTGGTAGCTGTTGCTGCAGTTGGGCATGTTGGCCGGAGAGTGCTTCTCGGGCCGCGAACTGCAACCTTGCAGGTAGCTCCCATGTCCCCGGCCCAACGAAAGCCCCCAGACCCAAATTGAGAGGGGCTGCTTGGGGGCCCCCTGGGGGCCCTTCAGGCCAGCTAGGTCTTTGGGTCCTGGCTCCTTCGGTTTGGGAGCTGTTGCTGGACGTTGGGCATGTTGGCCGGAGAGTGCTTCTCGGGCTGCGAACTGCAACCTTGCAGGTACCTCCCATGTCACCGGCCCAACGAAAGCCCCCAAACCCAAATGGAGAGGGGCTGCTTGGGGGCCCCTTGGGACCCCTTCAGGCCAGCTAGGTCTTTGGGTCCTGGCTCCTTCGGTTTGGGAGCTGTTGCTGCAGTTGGGCATGTTGGCCGGAGAGTGCTTCTCGGGCCGCGAACTGCAACCTTGCAGGTAGCTCCCAGGTTCCAGGCCCAACGAAAGCCCCCAGACCCAAATGGAGAGGGGCTGTTTGGGGGCCCCCTGTGGCCCCTTCAGGCCAGCTAGGTCTTTGGGTCCTGGCTCCTTCGGTTTGGGAGCTGTTTCTGGACGTTGGGCATGTTGGCCAGAGAGTGGTTCTCGGGCCGTGAACTGCAACCTTGCAGGTAGCTCCCAGGTTCCCGGCCCAAGGAAAGCCCCCAGACCCAAATTGAGAGGGGCTGTTTGGGGGCCCCCTGGGGCCCCTTCAGGCCAGCTAGGTCTTTGGGTCCTGGCTCCTTCGGTTTGGGAGCTGTTGCTGGACGTTGGGCATGTTGGCCGGAGAGTGCTTCTCGGGCCGTGAACTGCAACCTTGCAGGTAGCTCCCAGGTTCCCGGCCCAATGAAAGCCCCCAGACCCAAATGGAGAGGGGCTGTTTGGGGGCCCCCTGGGGACTCTTCAGGCCAGCTAGGTCTTTGGGTCCTGGCTCCTTCGGTTTGGGAGCTGTTGCTGGACGTTGGGCATGTTGGCCGGAGAGTGCTTCTCGGGCTGCGAACTGCAACCTTGCAGGTACCTCCCAGGTCCCCGGCCCAACGAAAGCCCCCAGACCCAAATGGAGAGGGGATGCTTGGGGGCCCCCTGGGGACACTCCAGGCCAGCTAGGTCTTTGGGTCCTGGCTCCTTCGGTTTGGGAGCTGTTGCTGGACGTTGGGCATGTTGGCCGGAGAGTGCTTCTCGGGCCGCGAACTGCAACCTTGCAGGTACCTCCCAGGTTCCATGCCCAACGAAAGCCCCCAGACCCAAATTGAGAGGGGCTGCTTGGGGGCCCCCTGGGGGCCCTTCAGGCCAGCTAGGTCTTTGGGTCCTGGCTCCTTCGGTTTGGGAGCTGTTGCTGGACGTTGGGCATGTTGACCGGAGAGTGCTTCTCGGGCTGCGAACTGCAACCTTGCAGGTACCTCCCAGGTTCCATGCCCAACGAAAGCCCCCAGACCCAAATTGAGAGGGGCTGTTTGGGGGCCCCCTGGGGACTCTTCAGGCCAGCTAGGTCTTTGGGTCCTGGCTCCTTGGGTTTGGGAGCTGTTGCTGGACGTTGGGCATGTTGGCCGGAGAGTGCTTCTCGGGCCTCGAACTTCAACCTTGCAGGTACCTCCCATGTCCCCGGCCCAACGAAAGCCCCCAGACCCAAATTGAGAGGGGCTGCTTGGGGGCCCCCTGGGGGCCCTTCAGGCCAGCTAGGTCTTTGGGTCCTGGCTCCTTCGGTTTGGGAGCTGTTGCTGCAGTTGGGCATGTTGGCCGGAGAGTGCGTCTCGGGCCGCGAACTCAACCTTGCAGGTACCTCCCAGGTTCCCGGCCCAACGAAAGCCCCCAGACCCAAATGGAGAGGGGCTGTTTGGGGGCCCCCTGGGGCCCCTTCAGGCCAGCTAGGTCTTTGGGTCCTGGCTCCTTCGGTTTGGGAGCTGTTGCTGGACGTTGGGCATGTTGGCCAGAGAGTGCTTCTCGGTACGTGAACTGCAACCTTGCAGGTACCTCCCAGGTTCCCGGCCCAACGAAAGCCCCCAGACCCAAATGGAGAGGGGCTGCTTGGGGGCCCCCTGGGGCCCCTTCAGGCCAGCTAGGTCTTTGGGTCCTGGCTCCTTCGGTTTGGGAGCTGTTGCTGGACGTTGGGCATGTTGGCCGGAGAGTGCTTCTCGGGCCTCGAACTGCAACCTTGCAGGTAGCTCCCAGGTTCCCGGCCCAACGAAAGCCCCCAGACCCAAATGGAGAGGGGCTGTTTGGGGGACCCCTGGGGACTCTTCAGGCCAGCTAGGTCTTTGGGTCCTGGCTCCTTCGGTTTGAGAGCTGTTGCTGCAGTTGGGCATGTTGGCCGGAGAGTGCTTCTCGGGCTGCGAACTGCAACCTTGCAGGTACCTCCCAGGTCCCCGGCCCAACGAAAGCCCCCAGACCCAAATGGAGAGGGGATGCTTGGGGGCCCCCTGGGGACACTCCAGGCCAGCTAGGTCTTTGGGTCCTGGCTCCTTCGGTTTGGGAGCTGTTGCTGGACGTTGGGCATGTTGGCCGGAGAGTGCTTCTCGGGCCTCGAACTGCAACCTTGCAGGTACCTCCCATGTCCCCGGCCCAACGAAAGCCCCCAGACCCAAATTGAGAGGGGCTGCTTGGGGGCCCCCTGGGGGCCCTTCAGGCCAGCTAGGTCTTTGGGTCCTGGCTCCTTCGGTTTGGGAGCTGTTGCTGCAGTTGGGCATGTTGGCCGGAGAGTGCTTCTCGGGCCGCGAACTGCAACCTTGCAGGTAGCTCCCAGGCTCCCGGCCCAACGAAAGCCCCCAGACCCAAATTGAGAGGGGCTGTTTGGGGGCCCCCTGGGGGCCCTTCAGTCCAGCTAGGTCTTTGGGTCCTGGCTCCTTCGGTTTGGGAGCTGTTGCTGGACGTTGGGCATGTTGACCGGAGAGTGCTTCTCGGGCTGCGAACTGCAACCTTGCAGGTACCGCCCAGGTCCCCGGCCCAACGAAAGCCCCCAGACCCAAATTGAGAGGGGCTGCTTGGGGGCCCCCTGGGGGCCCTTCAGGCCAGCTAGGTCTTTGGGTCCTGGCTCCTTCGGTTTGGGAGCTGTTGCTGGACGTTGGGCATGTTGGCCGGAGAGTGCTTCTCGGGCTGCGAACTGCAACCTTGCAGGTACCTCCCAGGTCCCCGGCCCAACGAAAGCCCCCAGATCCAAATTGAGAGGGGCTGCTTGGGGGCCCCCTGTGGGCCCTTCAGGCCAGCTAGGTCTTTGGGTCCTGGCTCCTTCGGTTTGGGAGCTGTTGCTGGACGTTGGGCATGTTGGCCAGAGAGTGCTTCTCGGGCCGCGAACTGCAACCTTGCAGGTAGCTCCCAGGTTCCCGGCCCAAGGAAAGCCCCCAGACCCAAATTGAGAGGGGCTGCTTGGGGGCTCTTTGGGGCCCCTTCAGGCCAGCTAGGTCTTTGGGTCCTGGCTCCTTCGGTTTGGGAGCTGTTGCTGGACGTTGGGCATGTTGACCGGAGAGTGCTTCTCGGGCTGCAAACTGCAACCTTGCAGGTACCTCCCAGGTCCCCGGCCCAACGAAAGCCCCCAGACCAAAATTGAGAGGGGCTGCTTGGGGGCCCCCTGGGGGCCCTTCAGGCCAGCTAGGTCTTTGGGTCCTGGCTCCTTCGGTTTGGGAGCTGTTGCTGGACGTTGGGCATGTTGACCGGAGAGTGCTTCTCGGGCTGCGAACTGCAACCTTGCAGGTACCTCCCAGGCTCAATGCCCAACGAAAGCCCCCAGACCCAAATGGAGAGGGGCTGCTTGGGGGCCCCTTGGGACCCCTTCAGGCCAGCTAGGTCTTTGGGTCCTGGCTCCTTCGGTTTGGGAGCTGTTGCTGCAGTTGGGCATGTTGGCCGGAGAGTGCTTCTCGGGCCGCGAACTGCAACCTTGCAGGTAGCTCCCAGGTTCCCGGCCCAACGAAAGCCCCCAGACCCAAATGGAGAGGGGCTGTTTGGGGGCCCCCTGTGGCCCCTTCAGGCCAGCTAGGTCTTTGGGTCCTGGCTCCTTCGGTTTGGGAGCTGTTTCTGGACGTTGGGCATGTTGGCCAGAGAGTGGTTCTCGGGCCGTGAACTGCAAACTTGCAGGTAGCTCCCAGGTTCCCGGCCCAAGGAAAGCCCCCAGACCCAAATTGAGAGGGGCTGTTTGGGGGCCCCCTGGGGCCCCTTCAGGCCAGCTAGGTCTTTGGGTCCTGGCTCCTTCGGTTTGGGAGCTGTTGCTGGACGTTGGGCATGTTGGCCGGAGAGTGCTTCTCGGGCCGTGAACTGCAACCTTGCAGGTAGCTCCCAGGTTCCCGGCCCAATGAAAGCCCCCAGACCCAAATGGAGAGGGGCTGTTTGGGGGCCCCCTGGGGACTCTTCAGGCCAGCTAGGTCTTTGGGTCCTGGCTCCTTCGGTTTGGGAGCTGTTGCTGGACGTTGGGCATGTTGGCCGGAGAGTGCTTCTCGGGCTGCGAACTGCAACCTTGCAGGTACCTCCCAGGTCCCCGGCCCAACGAAAGCCCCCAGACCCAAATGGAGAGGGGATGCTTGGGGGCCCCCTGGGGACACTCCAGGCCAGCTAGGTCTTTGGGTCCTGGCTCCTTCGGTTTGGGAGCTGTTGCTGGACGTTGGGCATGTTGGCCGGAGAGTGCTTCTCGGGCCGCGAACTGCAACCTTGCAGGTACCTCCCAGGTTCCATGCCCAACGAAAGCCCCCAGACCCAAATTGAGAGGGGCTGCTTGGGGGCCCCCTGGGGGCCCTTCAGGCCAGCTAGGTCTTTGGGTCCTGGCTCCTTCGGTTTGGGAGCTGTTGCTGGACGTTGGGCATGTTGACCGGAGAGTGCTTCTCGGGCTGCGAACTGCAACCTTGCAGGTACCTCCCAGGTTCCATGCCCAACGAAAGCCCCCAGACCCAAATTGAGAGGGGCTGTTTGGGGGCCCCCTGGGGACTCTTCAGGCCAGCTAGGTCTTTGGGTCCTGGCTCCTTGGGTTTGGGAGCTGTTGCTGGACGTTGGGCATGTTGGCCGGAGAGTGCTTCTCGGGCCTCGAACTGCAACCTTGCAGGTACCTCCCATGTCCCCGGCCCAACGAAAGCCCCCAGACCCAAATTGAGAGGGGCTGCTTGGGGGCCCCCTGGGGGCCCTTCAGGCCAGCTAGGTCTTTGGGTCCTGGCTCCTTCGGTTTGGGAGCTGTTGCTGCAGTTGGGCATGTTGGCCGGAGAGTGCGTCTCGGGCCGCGAACTCAACCTTGCAGGTACCTCCCAGGTTCCCGGCCCAACGAAAGCCCCCAGACCCAAATGGAGAGGGGCTGTTTGGGGGCCCCCTGGGGCCCCTTCAGGCCAGCTAGGTCTTTGGGTCCTGGCTCCTTCGGTTTGGGAGCTGTTGCTGGACGTTGGGCATGTTGGCCGGAGAGTGCTTCTCGGGCCGCGAACTGCAACCTTGCAGGTACCTCCCAGGTCCCCGGCCCAACGAAAGCCCCCAGACCCAAATGGAGAGGGGATGCTTGGGGGCCCCCTGGGGACACTCCAGGCCAGCTAGGTCTTTGGGTCCTGGCTCCTTCGGTTTGGGAGCTGTTGCTGGACGTTGGGCATGTTGGCCGGAGAGTGCTTCTCGGGCCGCGAACTGCAACCTTGCAGGTACCTCCCAGGTTCCATGCCCAACGAAAGCCCCCAGACCCAAATTGAGAGGGGCTGCTTGGGGGCCCCCTGGGGGCCCTTCAGGCCAGCTAGGTCTTTGGGTCCTGGCTCCTTCGGTTTGGGAGCTGTTGCTGGACGTTGGGCATGTTGACCGGAGAGTGCTTCTCGGGCTGCGAACTGCAACCTTGCAGGTACCTCCCAGGCTCAATGCCCAAAGAAAGCCCCCAGACCCAAATGGAGAGGGGCTGCTTGGGGGCCCCTTGGGACCCCTTCAGGCCAGCTAGGTCTTTGGGTCCTGGCTCCTTCGGTTTGGGAGCTGTTGCTGCAGTTGGGCATGTTGGCCGGAGAGTGCTTCTCGGGCCGCGAACTGCAACCTTGCAGGTAGCTCCCAGGTTCCCGGCCCAACGAAAGCCCCCAGACCCAAATGGAGAGGGGCTGTTTGGGGGCCCCCTGTGGCCCCTTCAGGCCAGCTAGGTCTTTGGGTCCTGGCTCCTTCGGTTTGGGAGCTGTTTCTGGACGTTGGGCATGTTGGCCAGAGAGTGGTTCTCGGGCCGTGAACTGCAACCTTGCAGGTAGCTCCCAGGTTCCCGGCCCAAGGAAAGCCCCCAGACCCAAATTGAGAGGGGCTGTTTGGGGGCCCCCTGGGGCCCCTTCAGGCCAGCTAGGTCTTTGGGTCCTGGCTCCTTCGGTTTGGGAGCTGTTGCTGGACGTTGGGCATGTTGGCCGGAGAGTGCTTCTCGGGCCGTGAACTGCAACCTTGCAGGTAGCTCCCAGGTTCCCGGCCCAATGAAAGCCCCCAGACCCAAATGGAGAGGGGCTGTTTGGGGGCCCCCTGGGGACTCTTCAGGCCAGCTAGGTCTTTGGGTCCTGGCTCCTTCGGTTTGGGAGCTGTTGCTGGACGTTGGGCATGTTGGCCGGAGAGTGCTTCTCGGGCTGCGAACTGCAACCTTGCAGGTACCTCCCAGGTCCCCGGCCCAACGAAAGCCCCCAGACCCAAATGGAGAGGGGATGCTTGGGGGCCCCCTGGGGACACTCCAGGCCAGCTAGGTCTTTGGGTCCTGGCTCCTTCGGTTTGGGAGCTGTTGCTGGACGTTGGGCATGTTGGCCGGAGAGTGCTTCTCGGGCCGCGAACTGCAACCTTGCAGGTACCTCCCAGGTTCCATGCCCAACGAAAGCCCCCAGACCCAAATTGAGAGGGGCTGCTTGGGGGCCCCCTGGGGGCCCTTCAGGCCAGCTAGGTCTTTGGGTCCTGGCTCCTTCGGTTTGGGAGCTGTTGCTGGACGTTGGGCATGTTGACCGGAGAGTGCTTCTCGGGCTGCGAACTGCAACCTTGCAGGTACCTCCCAGGTTCCATGCCCAACGAAAGCCCCCAGACCCAAATTGAGAGGGGCTGTTTGGGGGCCCCCTGGGGACTCTTCAGGCCAGCTAGGTCTTTGGGTCCTGGCTCCTTGGGTTTGGGAGCTGTTGCTGGACGTTGGGCATGTTGGCCGGAGAGTGCTTCTCGGGCCTCGAACTGCAACCTTGCAGGTACCTCCCATGTCCCCGGCCCAACGAAAGCCCCCAGACCCAAATTGAGAGGGGCTGCTTGGGGGCCCCCTGGGGGCCCTTCAGGCCAGCTAGGTCTTTGGGTCCTGGCTCCTTCGGTTTGGGAGCTGTTGCTGCAGTTGGGCATGTTGGCCGGAGAGTGCGTCTCGGGCCGCGAACTCAACCTTGCAGGTACCTCCCAGGTTCCCGGCCCAACGAAAGCCCCCAGACCCAAATGGAGAGGGGCTGTTTGGGGGCCCCCTGGGGCCCCTTCAGGCCAGCTAGGTCTTTGGGTCCTGGCTCCTTCGGTTTGGGAGCTGTTGCTGGACGTTGGGCATGTTGGCCAGAGAGTGCTTCTCGGTACGTGAACTGCAACCTTGCAGGTACCTCCCAGGTTCCCGGCCCAACGAAAGCCCCCAGACCCAAATGGAGAGGGGCTGCTTGGGGGCCCCCTGGGGCCCCTTCAGGCCAGCTAGGTCTTTGGGTCCTGGCTCCTTCGGTTTGGGAGCTGTTGCTGGACGTTGGGCATGTTGGCCGGAGAGTGCTTCTCGGGCCTCGAACTGCAACCTTGCAGGTAGCTCCCAGGTTCCCGGCCCAACGAAAGCCCCCAGACCCAAATGGAGAGGGGCTGTTTGGGGGACCCCTGGGGACTCTTCAGGCCAGCTAGGTCTTTGGGTCCTGGCTCCTTCGGTTTGAGAGCTGTTGCTGCAGTTGGGCATGTTGGCCGGAGAGTGCTTCTCGGGCTGCGAACTGCAACCTTGCAGGTACCTCCCAGGTCCCCGGCCCAACGAAAGCCCCCAGACCCAAATGGAGAGGGGATGCTTGGGGGCCCCCTGGGGACACTCCAGGCCAGCTAGGTCTTTGGGTCCTGGCTCCTTCGGTTTGGGAGCTGTTGCTGGACGTTGGGCATGTTGGCCGGAGAGTGCTTCTCGGGCCTCGAACTGCAACCTTGCAGGTACCTCCCATGTCCCCGGCCCAACGAAAGCCCCCAGACCCAAATTGAGAGGGGCTGCTTGGGGGCCCCCTGGGGGCCCTTCAGGCCAGCTAGGTCTTTGGGTCCTGGCTCCTTCGGTTTGGGAGCTGTTGCTGCAGTTGGGCATGTTGGCCGGAGAGTGCTTCTCGGGCCGCGAACTGCAACCTTGCAGGTAGCTCCCAGGCTCCCGGCCCAACGAAAGCCCCCAGACCCAAATTGAGAGGGGCTGCTTGGGGGCTCTTTGGGGCCCCTTCAGGCCAGCTAGGTCTTTGGGTCCTGGCTCCTTCGGTTTGGGAGCTGTTGCTGGACGTTGGGCATGTTGACCGGAGAGTGCTTCTCGGGCTGCAAACTGCAACCTTGCAGGTACCTCCCAGGTCCCCGGCCCAACGAAAGCCCCCAGACCAAAATTGAGAGGGGCTGCTTGGGGGCCCCCTGGGGGCCCTTCAGGCCAGCTAGGTCTTTGGGTCCTGGCTCCTTCGGTTTGGGAGCTGTTGCTGGACGTTGGGCATGTTGACCGGAGAGTGCTTCTCGGGCTGCGAACTGCAACCTTGCAGGTACCTCCCAGGCTCAATGCCCAACGAAAGCCCCCAGACCCAAATGGAGAGGGGCTGCTTGGGGGCCCCTTGGGACCCCTTCAGGCCAGCTAGGTCTTTGGGTCCTGGCTCCTTCGGTTTGGGAGCTGTTGCTGCAGTTGGGCATGTTGGCCGGAGAGTGCTTCTCGGGCCGCGAACTGCAACCTTGCAGGTACCTCCCAGGTTCCCGGCCCAACGAAAGCCCCCAGACCCAAATGGAGAGGGGCTGTTTGGGGGCCCCCTGTGGCCCCTTCAGGCCAGCTAGGTCTTTGGGTCCTGGCTCCTTCGGTTTGGGAGCTGTTTCTGGACGTTGGGCATGTTGGCCAGAGAGTGGTTCTCGGGCCGTGAACTGCAAACTTGCAGGTAGCTCCCAGGTTCCCGGCCCAAGGAAAGCCCCCAGACCCAAATTGAGAGGGGCTGTTTGGGGGCCCCCTGGGGCCCCTTCAGGCCAGCTAGGTCTTTGGGTCCTGGCTCCTTCGGTTTGGGAGCTGTTGCTGGACGTTGGGCATGTTGGCCGGAGAGTGCTTCTCGGGCCGTGAACTGCAACCTTGCAGGTAGCTCCCAGGTTCCCGGCCCAATGAAAGCCCCCAGACCCAAATGGAGAGGGGCTGTTTGGGGGCCCCCTGGGGACTCTTCAGGCCAGCTAGGTCTTTGGGTCCTGGCTCCTTCGGTTTGGGAGCTGTTGCTGGACGTTGGGCATGTTGGCCGGAGAGTGCTTCTCGGGCTGCGAACTGCAACCTTGCAGGTACCTCCCAGGTCCCCGGCCCAACGAAAGCCCCCAGACCCAAATGGAGAGGGGATGCTTGGGGGCCCCCTGGGGACACTCCAGGCCAGCTAGGTCTTTGGGTCCTGGCTCCTTCGGTTTGGGAGCTGTTGCTGGACGTTGGGCATGTTGGCCGGAGAGTGCTTCTCGGGCCGCGAACTGCAACCTTGCAGGTACCTCCCAGGTTCCATGCCCAACGAAAGCCCCCAGACCCAAATTGAGAGGGGCTGCTTGGGGGCCCCCTGGGGGCCCTTCAGGCCAGCTAGGTCTTTGGGTCCTGGCTCCTTCGGTTTGGGAGCTGTTGCTGGACGTTGGGCATGTTGACCGGAGAGTGCTTCTCGGGCTGCGAACTGCAACCTTGCAGGTACCTCCCAGGTTCCATGCCCAACGAAAGCCCCCAGACCCAAATTGAGAGGGGCTGTTTGGGGGCCCCCTGGGGACTCTTCAGGCCAGCTAGGTCTTTGGGTCCTGGCTCCTTGGGTTTGGGAGCTGTTGCTGGACGTTGGGCATGTTGGCCGGAGAGTGCTTCTCGGGCCTCGAACTGCAACCTTGCAGGTACCTCCCATGTCCCCGGCCCAACGAAAGCCCCCAGACCCAAATTGAGAGGGGCTGCTTGGGGGCCCCCTGGGGGCCCTTCAGGCCAGCTAGGTCTTTGGGTCCTGGCTCCTTCGGTTTGGGAGCTGTTGCTGCAGTTGGGCATGTTGGCCGGAGAGTGCGTCTCGGGCCGCGAACTCAACCTTGCAGGTACCTCCCAGGTTCCCGGCCCAACGAAAGCCCCCAGACCCAAATGGAGAGGGGCTGTTTGGGGGCCCCCTGGGGCCCCTTCAGGCCAGCTAGGTCTTTGGGTCCTGGCTCCTTCAGTTTGGGAGCTGTTGCTGGACGTTGGGCATGTTGGCCAGAGAGTGCTTCTCGGTACGTGAACTGCAACCTTGCAGGTACCTCCCAGGTTCCCGGCCCAACGAAAGCCCCCAGACCCAAATTGAGAGGGGCTGCTTGGGGGCCCCCTGGGGCCCCTTCAGGCCAGCTAGGTCTTTGGGTCCTGGCTCCTTCGGTTTGGGAGCTGTTGCTGGACGTTGGGCATGTTGGCCGGAGAGTGCTTCTCGGGCCTCGAACTGCAACCTTGCAGGTAGCTCCCAGGTTCCCGGCCCAACGAAAGCCCCCAGACCCAAATGGAGAGGGGCTGTTTGGGGGACCCCTGGGGACTCTTCAGGCCAGCTAGGTCTTTGGGTCCTGGCTCCTTCGGTTTGAGAGCTGTTGCTGCAGTTGGGCATGTTGGCCGGAGAGTGCTTCTCGGGCTGCGAACTGCAACCTTGCAGGTACCTCCCAGGTCCCCGGCCCAACGAAAGCCCCCAGACCCAAATGGAGAGGGGATGCTTGGGGGCCCCCTGGGGACACTCCAGGCCAGCTAGGTCTTTGGGTCCTGGCTCCTTCGGTTTGGGAGCTGTTGCTGGACGTTGGGCATGTTGGCCGGAGAGTGCTTCTCGGGCCTCGAACTGCAACCTTGCAGGTACCTCCCATGTCCCCGGCCCAACGAAAGCCCCCAGACCCAAATTGAGAGGGGCTGCTTGGGGGCCCCCTGGGGGCCCTTCAGGCCAGCTAGGTCTTTGGGTCCTGGCTCCTTCGGTTTGGGAGCTGTTGCTGCAGTTGGGCATGTTGGCCGGAGAGTGCTTCTCGGGCCGCGAACTGCAACCTTGCAGGTAGCTCCCAGGCTCCCGGCCCAACGAAAGCCCCCAGACCCAAATTGAGAGGGGCTGTTTGGGGGCCCCCTGGGGGCCCTTCAGTCCAGCTAGGTCTTTGGGTCCTGGCTCCTTCGGTTTGGGAGCTGTTGCTGGACGTTGGGCATGTTGACCGGAGAGTGCTTCTCGGGCTGCGAACTGCAACCTTGCAGGTACCGCCCAGGTCCCCGGCCCAACGAAAGCCCCCAGACCCAAATTGAGAGGGGCTGCTTGGGGGCCCCCTGGGGGCCCTTCAGGCCAGCTAGGTCTTTGGGTCCTGGCTCCTTCGGTTTGGGAGCTGTTGCTGGACGTTGGGCATGTTGGCCGGAGAGTGCTTCTCGGGCTGCGAACTGCAACCTTGCAGGTACCTCCCAGGTCCCCGGCCCAACGAAAGCCCCCAGATCCAAATTGAGAGGGGCTGCTTGGGGGCCCCCTGGGGGCCCTTCAGGCCAGCTAGGTCTTTGGGTCCTGGCTCCTTCGGTTTGGGAGCTGTTGCTGGACGTTGGGCATGTTGGCCAGAGAGTGCTTCTCGGGCCGCGAACTGCAACCTTGCAGGTAGCTCCCAGGTTCCCGGCCCAAGGAAAGCCCCCAGACCCAAATTGAGAGGGGCTGCTTGGGGGCTCTTTGGGGCCCCTTCAGGCCAGCTAGGTCTTTGGGTCCTGGCTCCTTCGGTTTGGGAGCTGTTGCTGGACGTTGGGCATGTTGACCGGAGAGTGCTTCTCGGGCTGCGAACTGCAACCTTGCAGGTACCTCCCAGGTCCCCGGCCCAACGAAAGCCCCCAGACCAAAATTGAGAGGGGCTGCTTGCGGGCCCCCTGGGGACACTCCAGGCCAGCTAGGTCTTTGGGTCCTGGCTCCTTCGGTTTGGGAGCTGTTGCTGCAGTTGGGCATGTTGGCCGGAGAGTGCTTCTCGGGCCGCGAACTGCAACCTTGCAGGTACCTCCCAGGTTCCATGCCCAACGAAAGCCCCCAGACCCAAATTGAGAGGGGCTGCTTGGGGGCCCCCTGGGGACCCTTCAGTCCAGCTAGGTCTCTGGGTCCTGGCTCCTTCGGTTTGGGAGCTGTTGCTGGACGTTGGGCATGTTGACCGGAGAGTGCTTCTCGGGCTGCGAACTGCAACCTTGCAGGTACCTCCCAGATCCCCGGCCCAAAGAAAGCCCCCAGACCCAAATGGAGAGGGGCTGCTTGGGGGCCCCCTGGGGCCCCTTCAGGCCAGCTAGGTCTTTGGGTCCTGGCTCCTTCGGTTTGGGAGCTGTTGCTGGACGTTGGGCATGTTGGCCGGAGAGTGCTTCTCAGGCTGCGAACTGTAACCTTGCAGGTACCTCCCAGGTTCCATTCCCAACGAAAGCCCCCAGACCCAAATGGAGAGGGGCTGCTTGGGGGCCCCCTGGGGGCCCTTCAGGCCAGCTAGGTCTTTGGATCCTGGCTCCTTCGGTTTGGGAGCTGTTGCTGCAGTTGGGCATGTTGGCTGGAGAGTGCTTCTCGGGCTGCGAACTGCAACCTTGGAGGTACCTCCCAGGTTCCCGGCCCAACGAAAGCCCCCAGACCAAAATTGAGAGGGGCTGCTTGCGGGCCCCCTGGGGACACTCCAGGCCAGCTAGGTCTTTGGGTCCTGGCTCCTTCGGTTTGGTAGCTGTTGCTGCAGTTGGGCATGTTGGCCGGAGAGTGCTTCTCGGGCCGCGAACTGCAACCTTGCAGGTAGCTCCCATGTCCCCGGCCCAACGAAAGCCCCCAGACCCAAATGGAGAGGGGCTGCTTGGGGGCCCCCTGGGGGCCCTTCAGGCCAGCTAGGTCTTTGGGTCCTGGCTCCTTCGGTTTGGGAGCTGTTGCTGGACGTTGGGCATGTTGGCCGGAGAGTGCTTCTCGGGCTGCGAACTGCAACCTTGCAGGTACCTCCCAGGTCCCCGGCCCAACGAAAGCCCCCAGACCCAAATGGAGAGGGGATGCTTGGGGGCCCCCTGGGGACACTCCAGGCCAGCTAGGTCTTTGGGTCCTGGCTCCTTCGGTTTGGGAGCTGTTGCTGGACGTTGGGCATGTTGGCCGGAGAGTGCTTCTCGGGCCGCGAACTGCAACCTTGCAGGTACCTCCCAGGTTCCATGCCCAACGAAAGCCCCCAGACCCAAATGGAGAGGGGCTGCTTGGGGGCCCCCTGGGGGCCCTTCAGGCCAGCTAGGTCTTTGGGTCCTGGCTCCTTCGGTTTGGGAGCTGTTGCTGGACGTTGGGCATGTTGACCGGAGAGTGCTTCTCGGGCTGCGAACTGCAACCTTGCAGGTACCTCCCAGGTTCCATGCCCAACGAAAGCCCCCAGACCCAAATTGAGAGGGGCTGTTTGGGGGCCCCCTGGGGACTCTTCAGGCCAGCTAGGTCTTTGGGTCCTGGCTCCTTCGGTTTGGGAGCTGTTGCTGGACGTTGGGCATGTTGGCCGGAGAGTGCTTCTCGGGCTGCGAACTGCAACCTTGCAGGTACCGCCCAGGTCCCCGGCCCAACGAAAGACCCCAGACCCAAATTGAGAGGGGCTGCTTGGGGGCCCCCTGGGGGCCCTTCAGGCCAGCTAGGTCTTTGGGTCCTGGCTCCTTCGGTTTGGGAGCTGTTGCTGGACGTTGGGCATGTTGGCCGGAGAGTGCTTCTCGGGCTGCGAACTGCAACCTTGCAGGTACCTCCCAGGTCCCCGGCCCAACGAAAGCCCCCAGATCCAAATTGAGAGGGGCTGCTTGGGGGCCCCCTGGGGGCCCTTCAGGCCAGCTAGGTCTTTGGGTCCTGGCTCCTTCGGTTTGGGAGCTGTTGCTGGACGTTGGGCATGTTGGCCAGAGAGTGCTTCTCGGGCCGCGAACTGCAACCTTGCAGGTAGCTCCCAGGTTCCCGGCCCAAGGAAAGCCCCCAGACCCAAATTGAGAGGGGCTGCTTGGGGGCTCTTTGGGGCCCCTTCAGGCCAGCTAGGTCTTTGGGTCCTGGCTTCTTCGGTTTGGGAGCTGTTGCTGGACGTTGGGCATGTTGACCGGAGAGTGCTTCTCGGGCTGCAAACTGCAACCTTGCAGGTACCTCCCAGGTCCCCGGCCCAACGAAAGCCCCCAGACCCAAATTGAGAGGGGCTGCTTGCGGGCCCCCTGGGGACACTCCAGGCCAGCTAGGTCTTTGGGTCCTGGCTCCTTCGGTTTGGGAGCTCTTGCTGCAGTTGGGCATGTTGGCCGGAGAGTGCTTCTCGGGCCGCGAACTGCAACCTTGCAGGTACCTCCCAGGTTCCATGCCCAACGAAAGCCCCCAGACCCAAATTGAGAGGGGCTGCTTGGGGGCCCCCTGGGGACCCTTCAGTCCAGCTAGGTCTCTGGGTCCTGGCTCCTTCGGTTTGGGAGCTGTTGCTGGACGTTGGGCATGTTGGCCGGAGAGTGCTTCTCAGGCTGCGAACTGTAACCTTGCAGGTACCTCCCAGGTTCCATTCCCAACGAAAGCCCCCAGACCCAAATGGATTGGGTCTGCTTGGGGGCCCCCTGGGGGCCCTTCAGGCCAGCTAGGTCTTTGGGTCCTGGCTCCTTCGGTTTGGGAGCTGTTGCTGCAGTTGGGCATGTTGGCCGGAGAGTGCTTCTCGGGCTGCGAACTGCAACCTTGCAGGTACCTCCCAGGTCCCCGGCCCAACGAAAGCCCCCAGACCAAAATGGAGAGGGGCTGTTTGGGGGCCCCCTGGGGGCCCTTCATGCCAGCTAGGTCTTTGGGTCCTGGCTCCTTCGGTTTGGGAGCTGTTGCTGCAGTTGGGCATGTTGGCCGGAGAGTGCTTCTCGGGCTGCGAACTGCAACCTTGGAGGTACCTCCCAGGTTCCCGGCCCAACGAAAGCCCCCAGACCAAAATTGAGAGGGGCTGCTTGCGGGCCCCCTGGGGACACTCCAGGCCAGCTAGGTCTTTGGGTCCTGGCTCCTTCGGTTTGGTAGCTGTTGCTGCAGTTGGGCATGTTGGCCGGAGAGTGCTTCTCGGGCCGCGAACTGCAACCTTGCAGGTAGCTCCCATGTCCCCGGCCCAACGAAAGCCCCCAGACCCAAATTGAGAGGGGCTGCTTGGGGGCCCCCTGGGGGCCCTTCAGGCCAGCTAGGTCTTTGGGTCCTGGCTCCTTCGGTTTGGGAGCTGTTGCTGGACGTTGGGCATGTTGGCCGGAGAGTGCTTCTCGGGCTGCGAACTGCAACCTTGCAGGTACCTCCCATGTCACCGGCCCAACGAAAGCCCCCAAACCCAAATGGAGAGGGGCTGCTTGGGGGCCCCCTGGGGGCCCTTCAGGCCAGCTAGGTCTTTGGGTCCTGGCTCCTTCGGTTTGGGAGCTGTTGCTGGACGTTGGGCATGTTGACCGGAGAGTGCTTCTCGGGCTGCGAACTGCAACCTTGCAGGTACCTCCCAGGCTCAATGCCCAACGAAAGCCCCCAGACCCAAATGGAGAGGGGCTGCTTGGGGGCCCCTTGGGACCCCTTCAGGCCAGCTAGGTCTTTGGGTCCTGGCTCCTTCGGTTTGGGAGCTGTTGCTGCAGTTGGGCATGTTGGCCGGAGAGTGCTTCTCGGGCCGCGAACTGCAACCTTGCAGGTAGCTCCCAGGTTCCCGGCCCAACGAAAGCCCCCAGACCCAAATGGAGAGGGGCTGTTTGGGGGCCCCCTGTGGCCCCTTCAGGCCAGCTAGGTCTTTGGGTCCTGGCTCCTTCGGTTTGGGAGCTGTTTCTGGACGTTGGGCATGTTGGCCAGAGAGTGGTTCTCGGGCCGTGAACTGCAAACTTGCAGGTAGCTCCCAGGTTCCCGGCCCAAGGAAAGCCCCCAGACCCAAATTGAGAGGGGCTGTTTGGGGGCCCCCTGGGGCCCCTTCAGGCCAGCTAGGTCTTTGGGTCCTGGCTCCTTCGGTTTGGGAGCTGTTGCTGGACGTTGGGCATGTTGGCCGGAGAGTGCTTCTCGGTACGTGAACTGCAACCTTGCAGGTACCTCCCAGGTCCCCGGCCCAACGAAAGCCCCCATACCCAAATTGAGAGGGGCTGCTTGGGGGAGCCCTGGGGCCCCTTCAGGCCAGCTAGGTCTTTGTGTCCTGGCTCCTTCGGTTTGGGAGCTGTTGCTGCAGTTGGGCATGTTGGCCGGAGAGATCTTCTCGGGCTGCAAACTTCAAACTTTCAGGTACCTCCCAGGTTCCCGGCCCAACGAAAGCCCCCAGACCCAAATGGAGAGGGGCTGCTTGGGGGCCCCCTGGGGGCCCTTCAGGCCAGCTAGGTCTTTGGGTCCTGGCTCCTTCGCTTTGGGAGCTGTTGCTGGACGTTGGGCATGTTGACCGGAGAGTGCTTCTCGGGCTGCGAACTGCAACCTTGCAGGTACCTCCCAGGTCCCCGGCCCAACGAAAGCCCCCAGACCCAAATGGAGAGGGGCTGCTTGGGGGCCCCCTGGGGCCCCTTCAGGCCAGCTAGGTCTTTGGGTCCTGGCTCCTTCGGTTTGGGAGCTGTTGCTGGACGTTGGGCATGTTGGCCGGAGAGTGCTTCTCGGGCCGTGAACTGCAACCTTGCAGGTAGCTCCCAGGTTCCCGGCCCAATGAAAGCCCCCAGACCCAAATGGAGAGGGGCTGTTTGGGGGCCCCCTGGGGACTCTTCAGGCCAGCTAGGTCTTTGGGTCCTGGCTCCTTCGGTTTGGGAGCTGTTGCTGGACGTTGGGCATGTTGGCCGGAGAGTGCTTCTCGGGCTGCGAACTGCAACCTTGCAGGTACCTCCCAGGTCCCCGGCCCAACGAAAGCCCCCAGACCCAAATGGAGAGGGGATGCTTGGGGGCCCCCTGGGGACACTCCAGGCCAGCTAGGTCTTTGGGTCCTGGCTCCTTCGGTTTGGGAGCTGTTGCTGGACGTTGGGCATGTTGGCCGGAGAGTGCTTCTCGGGCCGCGAACTGCAACCTTGCAGGTACCTCCCAGGTTCCATGCCCAACGAAAGCCCCCAGACCCAAATTGAGAGGGGCTGCTTGGGGGCCCCCTGGGGGCCCTTCAGGCCAGCTAGGTCTTTGGGTCCTGGCTCCTTCGGTTTGGGAGCTGTTGCTGGACGTTGGGCATGTTGACCGGAGAGTGCTTCTCGGGCTGCGAACTGCAACCTTGCAGGTACCTCCCAGGTTCCATGCCCAACGAAAGCCCCCAGACCCAAATTGAGAGGGGCTGTTTGGGGGCCCCCTGGGGACTCTTCAGGCCAGCTAGGTCTTTGGGTCCTGGCTCCTTGGGTTTGGGAGCTGTTGCTGGACGTTGGGCATGTTGGCCGGAGAGTGCTTCTCGGGCCTCGAACTGCAACCTTGCAGGTACCTCCCATGTCCCCGGCCCAACGAAAGCCCCCAGACCCAAATTGAGAGGGGCTGCTTGGGGGCCCCCTGGGGGCCCTTCAGGCCAGCTAGGTCTTTGGGTCCTGGCTCCTTCGGTTTGGGAGCTGTTGCTGCAGTTGGGCATGTTGGCCGGAGAGTGCGTCTCGGGCCGCGAACTCAACCTTGCAGGTACCTCCCAGGTTCCCGGCCCAACGAAAGCCCCCAGACCCAAATGGAGAGGGGCTGTTTGGGGGCCCCCTGGGGCCCCTTCAGGCCAGCTAGGTCTTTGGGTCCTGGCTCCTTCGGTTTGGGAGCTGTTGCTGGACGTTGGGCATGTTGGCCAGAGAGTGCTTCTCGGGCCGTGAACTGCAACCTTGCAGGTACCTCCCAGGTTCCCGGCCCAACGAAAGCCCCCAGACCCAAATTGAGAGGGGCTGCTTGGGGGCCCCCTGGGGCCCCTTCAGGCCAGCTAGGTCTTTGGGTCCTGGCTCCTTCGGTTTGGGAGCTGTTGCTGGACGTTGGGCATGTTGGCCGGAGAGTGCTTCTCGGGCCTCGAACTGCAACCTTGCAGGTAGCTCCCAGGTTCCCGGCCCAACGAAAGCCCCCAGACCCAAATGGAGAGGGGCTGTTTGGGGGCCCCCTGGGGGCCCTTCAGGCCAGCTAGGTCTTTGGGTCCTGGCTCCTTCGGTTTGGGAGCTGTTGCTGCAGTTGGGCATGTTGGCCGGAGAGTGCTTCTCGGGCCGCGAACTGCAACCTTGCAGGTAGCTCCCAGGCTCCCGGCCCAACGAAAGCCCCCAGACCCAAATTGAGAGGGGCTGTTTGGGGGCCCCCTGGGGGCCCTTCAGTCCAGCTAGGTCTTTGGGTCCTGGCTCCTTCGGTTTGGGAGCTGTTGCTGGACGTTGGGCATGTTGACCGGAGAGTGCTTCTCGGGCTGCGAACTGCAACCTTGCAGGTACCTCCCAGGTCCCCGGCCCAACGAAAGCCCCCAGACCCAAATTGAGAGGGGCTGTTTGGGGGCCCCCAGGGGGCCCTTCAGGCCAGCTAGGTCGTTGGGTCCTGGCTCCTTCGGTTTGGGAGCTGTTGCTGGACGTTGGGCATGTTGGCCGGAGAGTGCTTCTCGGGCTGCGAACTGCAACCTTGCAGGTACCTCCCAGGTCCCCGGCCCAACGAAAGCCCCCAGATCCAAATTGAGAGGGGCTGCTTGGGGGCCCCCTGGGGGCCCTTCAGGCCAGCTAGGTCTTTGGGTCCTGGCTCCTTCGGTTTGGGAGCTCTTGCTGCAGTTGGGCATGTTGGCCGGAGAGTGCTTCTCGGGCTGCGAACTGCAACCTTGCAGGTACCTCCCATGTCACCGGCCCAACGAAAGCCCCCAAACCCAAATGGAGAGGGGCTGCTTGGGGGCCCCCTGGGGACCCTTCAGTCCAGCTAGGTCTCTGGGTCCTGGCTCCTTCGGTTTGGGAGCTGTTGCTGGACGTTGGGCATGTTGACCGGAGAGTGCTTCTCGGGCTGCGAACTGCAACC
>NW_028168646.1:42500-52191 GCF_964237585.1 Gallinula chloropus | reverse complement strand
AGAGGGGCTGCTTGGGGGCCCCCTGGGGCCCCTTCAGGCCAGCTAGGTCTTTGGGTCCTGGCTCCTTCGCTTTGGGAGCAGTCGCTGGACGTTTGGCACGTTGGCCGGAGAGTGCTTCTCGGGCCGCGACCTGCAACCGGGCAGGTACCTCCCAGGTTCCCGGCCCAACGAGCGGTATGGTAGAGGGGCTGCTTGGGGGCCCCCTGGGGCCCCTTCAGGCCAGCTAGGTCTTTGGGTCCTGGCTCCTTCGCTTTGGGAGCAGTCGCTGGACGTTTGGCACGTTGGCCGGAGAGTGCTTCTCGGGCCGCGACCTGCAACCGGGCAGGTACCTCCCAGGTTCCCGGCCCAACGAAAGCCCCCAGACCCAAATGGAGAGGGGCTGCTTGGGGGCCCCCTGGGGCCCCTTCAGGCCAGCTAGGTCTTTGGGTCCTGGCTCCTTCGCTTTGGGAGCAGTCGCTGGACGTTTGGCACGTTGGCCGGAGAGTGCTTCTCGGGCCGCGACCTGCAACCGGGCAGGTACCTCCCAGGTTCCCGGCCCAACGAAAGCCCCCAGACCCAAATGGAGAGGGGCTGCTTGGGGGCCCCCTGGGGCCCCTTCAGGCCAGCTAGGTCTTTGGGTCCTGGCTCCTTCGCTTTGGGAGCAGTCGCTGGACGTTGGGCACGTTGGCCGGAGAGTGCTTCTCGGGCCGCGACCTGCAACCGGGCAGGTACCTCCCAGGTTCCCGGCCCAACGAAAGCCCCCAGACCCAAATGGAGAGGGGCTGCTTGGGGGCCCCCTGGGGCCCCTTCAGGCCAGCTAGGTCTTTGGGTCCTGGCTCCTTCGCTTTGGGAGCAGTCGCTGGACGTTCGGCACGTTGGCCGGAGAGTGCTTCTCGGGCCGCGACCTGCAACCGGGCAGGTACCTCCCAGGTTCCCGGCCCAATGAAAGCCCCCAGACCCAAATGGAGAGGGGCTGCTTGGGGGCCCCCTGGGGCCCCTTCAGGCCAGCTAGGTCTTTGGGTCCTGGCTCCTTCGCTTTGGGAGCAGTCGCTGGACGTTCGGCACGTTGGCCGGAGAGTGCTTCTCAGGCCGCGACCTGCAACCGGGCAGGTACCTCCCAGGTTCCCGGCCCAACGAAAGCCCCCAGACCCAAATGGAGAGGGGCTGCTTGGGGGCCCCCTGGGGCCCCTTCAGGCCAGCTAGGTCTTTGGGTCCTGGCTCCTTCGCTTTGGGAGCAGTCGCTGGACGTTTGGCACGTTGGCCGGAGAGTGCTTCTCGGGCCGCGACCTGCAACCGGGCAGGTACCTCCCAGGTTCCCGGCCCAACGAAAGCCCCCAGACCCAAATGGAGAGGGGCTGCTTGGGGGCCCCCTGGGGCCCCTTCAGGCCAGCTAGGTCTTTGGGTCCTGGCTCCTTCGCTTTGGGAGCAGTCGCTGGACGTTGGGCACGTTGGCCGGAGAGTGCTTCTCGGGCCGCGACCTGCAACCGGGCAGGTACCTCCCAGGTTCCCGGCCCAACGAAAGCCCCCAGACCCAAATGGAGAGGGGCTGCTTGGGGGCCCCCTGGGGCCCCTTCAGGCCAGCTAGGTCTTTGGGTCCTGGCTCCTTCGCTTTGGGAGCAGTCGCTGGACGTTCGGCACGTTGGCCGGAGAGTGCTTCTCGCGCCGCGACCTGCAACCGGGCAGGTACCTCCCAGGTTCCCGGCCCAACGAAAGCCCCCAGACCCAAATGGAGAGGGGCTGCTTGGGGGCCCCCTGGGGCCCCTTCAGGCCAGCTAGGTCTTTGGGTCCTGGCTCCTTCGCTTTGGGAGCAGTCGCTGGACGTTCGGCACGTTGGCCGGAGAGTGCTTCTCGGGCCGCGACCTGCAACCGGGCAGGTACCTCCCAGGTTCCCGGCCCAACGAAAGCCCCCAGACCCAAATGGAGAGGGGCTGCTTGGGGGCCCCCTGGGGCCCCTTCAGGCCAGCTAGGTCTTTGGGTCCTGGCTCCTTCGCTTTGGGAGCAGTCGCTGGACGTTCGGCACGTTGGCCGGAGAGTGCTTCTCGGGCCGCGACCTGCAACCGGGCAGGTACCTCCCAGGTTCCCGGCCCAACGAAAGCCCCCAGACCCAAATGGAGAGGGGCTGCTTGGGGGCCCCCTGGGGCCCCTTCAGGCCAGCTAGGTCTTTGGGTCCTGGCTCCTTCGCTTTGGGAGCAGTCGCTGGACGTTCGGCACGTTGGCCGGAGAGTGCTTCTCAGGCCGCGACCTGCAACCGGGCAGGTACCTCCCAGGTTCCCGGCCCAACTAAAGCCCCCAGACCCAAATGGAGAGGGGCTGCTTGGGGGCCCCCTGGGGCCCCTTCAGGCCAGCTAGGTCTTTGGGTCCTGGCTCCTTCGCTTTGGGAGCAGTCGCTGGACGTTCGGCACATTGGCCGGAGAGTGCTTCTCGGGCCGCGACCAGCAACCGGGCAGGTACCTCCCAGGTTCCCGGCCCAACGAAAGCCCCCAGACCCAAATGGAGAGGGGCTGCTTGGGGGCCCCCTGGGGCCCCTTCAGGCCAGCTAGGTCTTTGGGTACTGGCTCCTTCGCTTTGGGAGCAGTCGCTGGACGTTTGGCACGTTGGCCGGAGAGTGCTTCTCGGGCCGCGACCTGCAACCGGGCAGGTACCTCCCAGGTTCCCAGCCCAACGAAAGCCCCCAGACCCGAATGGAGAGGGGCTGCTTGGGGGCCCCCTGGGGCCCCTTCAGGCCAGCTAGGTCTTTGGGTCCTGGCTCCTTCGCTTTGGGAGCAGTCGCTGGACGTTCGGCACGTTGGCCGGAGAGTGCTTCTCGGGCCGCGACCTGCAACCGGGCAGGTACCTCCCAGGTTCCCGGCCCAACGAAAGCCCCCAGACCCAAATGGAGAGGGGCTGCTTGGGGGCCCCCTGGGGCCCCTTCAGGCCAGCTAGGTCTTTGGGTCCTGGCTCCTTCGCTTTGGGAGCAGTCGCTGGACGTTTGGCACGTTGGCCGGAGAGTGCTTCTCGGGCCGCGACCTGCAACCGGGCAGGTACCTCCCAGGTTCCCGGCCCAATGAAAGCCCCCAGACCCAAATGGAGAGGGGCTGCTTGGGGGCCCCCTGGGGCCCCTTCAGGCCAGCTAGGTCTTTGGGTCCTGGCTGCTTCGCTTTGGGAGCAGTCGCTGGACGTTTGGCACGTTGGCCGGAGAGTGCTTCTCAGGCCGCGACCTGCAACCGGGCAGGTACCTCCCAGGTTCCCGGCCCAACGAAAGCCCCCAGACCCAAATGGAGAGGGGCTGCTTGGGGGCCCCCTGGGGCCCCTTCAGGCCAGCTAGGTCTTTGGGTCCTGGCTCCTTCGCTTTGGGAGCAGTCGCTGGACGTTTGGCACGTTGGCCGGAGAGTGCTTCTCGGGCCGCGACCTGCAACCGGGCAGGTACCTCCCAGGTTCCCGGCCCAACGAAAGCCCCCAGACCCAAATGGAGAGGGGCTGCTTGGGGGCCCCCTGGGGCCCCTTCAGGCCAGCTAGGTCTTTGGGTCCTGGCTCCTTCGCTTTGGGAGCAGTCGCTGGACGTTCGGCACGTTGGCCAGAGAGTGCTTCTCGCGCCGCGACCTGCAACCGGGCAGGTACCTCCCAGGTTCCCGGCCCAACGAAAGCCCCCAGACCCAAATGGAGAGGGCCTGCTTGGGGGCCCCCTGGGGCCCCTTCAGGCCAGCTAGGTCTTTGGGTCCTGGCTCCTTCGCTTTGGGAGCAGTCGCTGGACGTTTGGCACGTTGGCCGGAGAGTGCTTCTCGGGCCGCGACCTGCAACCGGGCAGGTACCTCCCAGGTTCCCGGCCCAACGAAAGCCCCCAGACCCAAATGGAGAGGGGCTGCTTGGGGGCCCCCTGGGGCCCCTTCAGGCCAGCTAGGTCTTTGGGTCCTGGCTGCTTCGCTTTGGGAGCAGTCGCTGGACGTTCGGCACGTTGGCCGGAGAGTGCTTCTCGGGCCGCGACCTGCAACCGGGCAGGTACCTCCCAGGTTCCCGGCCCAACGAAAGCCCCCAGACCCAAATGGAGAGGGGCTGCTTGGGGGCCCCCTGGGGCCCATTCAGGCTAGCTAGGTCTTTGGGTCCTGGCTCCTTCGCTTTGGGAGCAGTCGCTGGACGTTTGGCACGTTGGCCGGAGAGTGCTTCTCGGGCCGCGACCTGCAACCGGGCAGGTACCTCCCAGGTTCCCGGCCCAACGAAAGCCCCCAGACCCAAATGGAGAGGGGCTGCTTGGGGGCCCCCTGGGGCCCCTTCAGGCCAGCTAGGTCTTTGGGTCCTGGCTCCTTCGCTTTGGGAGCAGTCGCTGGACATTTGGCACGTTGGCCGGAGAGTGCTTCTCGGGCCGCGACCTGCAACCGGGCAGGTACCTCCCAGGTTCCCGGCCCAACGAAAGCCCCCAGACCCAAATGGAGAGGGGCTGCTTGGGGGCCCCCTGGGGCCCCTTCAGGCCAGCTAGGTCTTTGGGTCCTGGCTCCTTCGCTTTGGGAGCAGTCGCTGGACGTTGGGCACGTTGGCCGGAGAGTACTTCTCGGGCCGCGACCTGCAACCGGGCAGGTACCTCCCAGGTTCCCGGCCCAACGAAAGCCCCCAGACCCAAATGGAGAGGGGCTGCTTGGGGGCCCCCTGGGGCCCCTTCAGGCCAGCTAGGTCTTTGGGTCCTGGCTCCTTCGCTTTGGGAGCAGTCGCTGGACGTTTGGCACGTTGGCCGGAGAGTGCTTCTCGGGCCGCGACCTGCAACCGGGCAGGTACCTCCCAGGTTCCCGGCCCAACGAAAGCCCCCAGACCCAAATGGAGAGGGGCTGCTTGGGGGCCCCCTGGGGCCCCTTCAGGCCAGCTAGGTCTTTGGGTCCTGGCTCCTTCGCTTTGGGAGCAGTCGCTGGACGTTTGGCACGTTGGCCGGAGAGTGCTTCTCGGGCCGCGACCTGCAACCGGGCAGGTACCTCCCAGGTTCCCGGCCCAACGAAAGCCCCCAGACCCAAATGGAGAGGGGCTGCTTGGGGGCCCCCTGGGGCCCCTTCAGGCCAGCTAGGTCTTTGGGTCCTGGCTCCTTCGCTTTGGGAGCAGTCGCGGGACGTTTGGCACGTTGGCCGGAGAGTGCTTCTCGGGCCGCGACCTGCAACCGGGCAGGTACCTCCCAGGTTCCCGGCCCAACGAAAGCCCCCAGACCCAAATGGAGAGGGGCTGCTTGGGGGCCCCCTGGGGCCCCTTCAGGCCAGCTAGGTCTTTGGGTCCTGGCTCCTTCGCTTTGGGAGCAGTCGCTGGACGTTTGGCACGTTGGCCGGAGAGTGCTTCTCGGGCCGCGACCTGCAACCGGGCAGGTACCTCCCAGGTTCCCGGCCCAACGAAAGCCCCCAGACCCAAATGGAGAGGGGCTGCTTGGGGGCCCCCTGGGGCCCCTTCAGGCCAGCTAGGTCTTTGGGTCCTGGCTCCTTCGCTTTGGGAGCAGTCGCTGGACGTTTGGCAAGTTGGCCAGAGAGTGCTTCTCGGGCCGCGACCTGCAACCGGGCAGGTACCTCCCAGGTTCCCGGCCCAACGAAAGCCCCCAGACCCAAATGGAGAGGGGCTGCTTGGGGGCCCCCTGGGGCCCCTTCAGGCCAGCTAGGTCTTTGGGTCCTGGCTGCTTCGCTTTGGGAGCAGTCGCTGGACGTTCGGCACGTTGGCCGGAGAGTGCTTCTCGGGCCGCGACCTGCAACCGGGCAGGTACCTCCCAGGTTCCCGGCCCAACGAAAGCCCCCAGACCCAAATGGAGAGGGGCTGCTTGGGGGCCCCCTGGGGCCCATTCAGGCTAGCTAGGTCTTTGGGTCCTGGCTGCTTCGCTTTGGGAGCAGTCGCTGGACGTTTGGCACGTTGGCCGGAGAGTGCTTCTCGGGCCGCGACCTGCAACCGGGCAGGTACCTCCCAGGTTCCCGGCCCAACGAAAGCCCCCAGACCCAAATGGAGAGGGGCTGCTTGGGGGCCCCCTGGGGCCCCTTCAGGCCAGCTAGGTCTTTGGGTCCTGGCTCCTTCGCTTTGGGAGCAGTCGCTGGACATTTGGCACGTTGGCCGGAGAGTGCTTCTCGGGCCGCGACCTGCAACCGGGCAGGTACCTCCCAGGTTCCCGGCCCAACGAAAGCCCCCAGACCCAAATGGAGAGGGGCTGCTTGGGGGCCCCCTGGGGCCCCTTCAGGCCAGCTAGGTCTTTGGGACCTGGCTGCTTCGCTTTGGGAGCAGTCGCTGGACGTTTGGCACGTTGGCCGGAGAGTGCTTCTCGGGCCGCGACCTGCAACCGGGCAGGTACCTCCCAGGTTCCCGGCCCAACGAAAGCCCCCAGACCCAAATGGAGAGGGGCTGCTTGGGGGCCCCCTGGGGCCCCTTCAGGCCAGCTAGGTCTTTGGGTCCTGGCTCCTTCGCTTTGGGAGCAGTCGCTGGACGTTTGGCACGTTGGCCGGAGAGTGCTTCTCGGGCCGCGACCTGCAACCGGGCAGGTACCTCCCAGGTTCCCGGCCCAACGAAAGCCCCCAGACCCAAATGGAGAGGGGCTGCTTGGGGGCCCCCTGGGGCCCCTTCAGGCCAGCTAGGTCTTTGGGTCCTGGCTCCTTCGCTTTGGGAGCAGTCGCTGGACGTTCGGCACGTTGGCCGGAGAGTGCTTCTCGGGCCGCGACCTGCAACCGGGCAGGTACCTCCCAGGTTCCCGGCCCAACGAAAGCCCCCAGACCCAAATGGAGAGGGGCTGCTTGGGGGCCCCCTGGGGCCCCTTCAGGCCAGCTAGGTCTTTGGGTCCTGGCTCCTTCGCTTTGGGAGCAGTCGCTGGACGTTTGGCACGTTGGCCGGAGAGTGCTTCTCGGGCCGCGACCTGCAACCGGGCAGGTACCTCCCAGGTTCCCGGCCCAACGAAAGCCCCCAGACCCAAATGGAGAGGGGCTGCTTGGGGGCCCCCTGGGGCCCCTTCAGGCCAGCTAGGTCTTTGGGTCCTGGCTCCTTCGCTTTGGGAGCAGTCGCTGGACGTTTGGCACGTTGGCCGGAGAGTGCTTCTCGGGCCGCGACCTGCAACCGGGCAGGTACCTCCCAGGTTCCCGGCCCAACGAAAGCCCCCAGACCCAAATGGAGAGGGGCTGCTTGGGGGCCCCCTGGGGCCCCTTCAGGCCAGCTAGGTCTTTGGGTCCTGGCTCCTTCGCTTTGGGAGCAGTCGCGGGACGTTTGGCACGTTGGCCGGAGAGTGCTTCTCGGGCCGCGACCTGCAACCGGGCAGGTACCTCCCAGGTTCCCGGCCCAACGAAAGCCCCCAGACCCAAATGGAGAGGGGCTGCTTGGGGGCCCCCTGGGGCCCCTTCAGGCCAGCTAGGTCTTTGGGTCCTGGCTCCTTCGCTTTGGGAGCAGTCGCTGGACGTTTGGCACGTTGGCCGGAGAGTGCTTCTCGGGCCGCGACCTGCAACCGGGCAGGTACCTCCCAGGTTCCCGGCCCAACGAAGCCCCCAGACCCAAATGGAGAGGGGCTGCTTGGGGGCCCCCTGGGGCCCCTTCAGGCCAGCTAGGTCTTTGGGTCCTGGCTCCTTCGCTTTGGGAGCAGTCGCTGGACGTTTGGCACGTTGGCCGGAGAGTGCTTCTCGGGCCGCGACCTGCAACCGGGCAGGTACCTCCCAGGTTCCCGGCCCAACGAAAGCCCCCAGACCCAAATGGAGAGGGGCTGCTTGGGGGCCCCCTGGGGCCCCTTCAGGCCAGCTAGGTCTTTGGGTCCTGGCTCCTTCGCTTTGGGAGCAGTCGCTGGACATTTGGCACGTTGGCCGGAGAGTGCTTCTCGGGCCGCGACCTGCAACCGGGCAGGTACCTCCCAGGTTCCCGGCCCAACGAAAGCCCCCAGACCCAAATGGAGAGGGGCTGCTTGGGGGCCCCCTGGGGCCCCTTCAGGCCAGCTAGGTCTTTGGGACCTGGCTGCTTCGCTTTGGGAGCAGTCGCTGGACGTTCGGCACGTTGGCCGGAGAGTGCTTCTCGGGCCGCGACCTGCAACCGGGCAGGTACCTCCCAGGTTCCCGGCCCAACGAAAGCCCCCAGACCCAAATGGAGAGGGGCTGCTTGGGGGCCCCCTGGGGCCCCTTCAGGCCAGCTAGGTCTTTGGGTCCTGGCTCCTTCGCTTTGGGAGCAGTCGCTGGACGTTTGGCACGTTGGCCGGAGAGTGCTTCTCGGGCCGCGACCTGCAACCGGGCAGGTACCTCCCAGGTTCCCGGCCCAACGAAAGCCCCCAGACCCAAATGGAGAGGGGCTGCTTGGGGGCCCCCTGGGGCCCCTTCAGGCCAGCTAGGTCTTTGGGTCCTGGCTCCTTCGCTTTGGGAGCAGTCGCTGGACGTTCGGCACGTTGGCCGGAGAGTGCTTCTCGGGCCGCGACCTGCAACCGGGCAGGTACCTCCCAGGTTCCCGGCCCAACGAAAGCCCCCAGACCCAAATGGAGAGGGGCTGCTTGGGGGCCCCCTGGGGCCCCTTCAGGCCAGCTAGGTCTTTGGGTCCTGGCTCCTTCGCTTTGGGAGCAGTCGCTGGACGTTTGGCACGTTGGCCGGAGAGTGCTTCTCGGGCCGCGACCTGCAACCGGGCAGGTACCTCCCAGGTTCCCGGCCCAACGAAAGCCCCCAGACCCAAATGGAGAGGGGCTGCTTGGGGGCCCCCTGGGGCCCCTTCAGGCCAGCTAGGTCTTTGGGTCCTGGCTCCTTCGCTTTGGGAGCAGTCGCTGGACGTTTGGCACGTTGGCCGGAGAGTGCTTCTCGGGCCGCGACCTGCAACCGGGCAGGTACCTCCCAGGTTCCCGGCCCAACGAAAGCCCCCAGACCCAAATGGAGAGGGGCTGCTTGGGGGCCCCCTGGGGCCCCTTCAGGCCAGCTAGGTCTTTGGGTCCTGGCTCCTTCGCTTTGGGAGCAGTCGCGGGACGTTTGGCACGTTGGCCGGAGAGTGCTTCTCGGGCCGCGACCTGCAACCGGGCAGGTACCTCCCAGGTTCCCAGCCCAACGAAAGCCCCCAGACCCAAATGGAGAGGGGCTGCTTGGGGGCCCCCTGGGGCCCCTTCAGGCCAGCTAGGTCTTTGGGTCCTGGCTCCTTCGCTTTGGGAGCAGTCGCTGGACGTTTGGCACGTTGGCCGGAGAGTGCTTCTCGGGCCGCGACCTGCAACCGGGCAGGTACCTCCCAGGTTCCCGGCCCAACGAAGCCCCCAGACCCAAATGGAGAGGGGCTGCTTGGGGGCCCCCTGGGGCCCCTTCAGGCCAGCTAGGTCTTTGGGTCCTGGCTCCTTCGCTTTGGGAGCAGTCGCTGGACGTTTGGCACGTTGGCCGGAGAGTGCTTCTCGGGCCGCGACCTGCAACCGGGCAGGTACCTCCCAGGTTCCCGGCCCAACGAAAGCCCCCAGACCCAAATGGAGAGGGGCTGCTTGGGGGCCCCCTGGGGCCCCTTCAGGCCAGCTAGGTCTTTGGGTCCTGGCTCCTTCGCTTTGGGAGCAGTCGCTGGACGTTGGGCACGTTGGCCGGAGAGTGCTTCTCGGGCCGCGACCTGCAACCGGGCAGGTACCTCCCAGGTTCCCGGCCCAACGAAAGCCCCCAGACCCAAATGGAGAGGGGCTGCTTGGGGGCCCCCTGGGGCCCCTTCAGGCCAGCTAGGTCTTTGGGTCCTGGCTCCTTCGCTTTGGGAGCAGTCGCTGGACGTTGGGCACGTTGGCCGGAGAGTGCTTCTCGGGCCGCGACCTGCAACCGGGCAGGTACCTCCC